>NC_056734.1:332227072-332527072 GCF_019279795.1 Protopterus annectens
CGTAGAATATAATAATGTCCTGTAATCGGGACATTTGATATGTCTTAATTATTTTCACAGTGTCCCTCGCAAAGTGGGACAGGTGGTAAATCTAAAGTCTCACCTTGGCCAATTGAAAAGGTGGCAAACCTATAATAGGTATGCGGTAGTATGACTCATCCGACGGATGTGGCTCCCACAACCCAACTACATGTCTGTATTACAGAGTCTCGGTTCCCATGTATCAGCCAGATGGGAGCAGAGTGTATGCGGAACACACAAATATGATTAATTCACTGGACAGGCCGCTGATTCCATACAGACAAATGCCATGCCATCATCTAATGGGCAGCCATTCTCGATACTGTAGTCAGGAGCGGCCTTAGGTCAACTGGTGCCCTAGGCAGAGAGCACAAAGGCACCCCCCACCACACCACCCAGTGCCCCCATCCTGGTCTACCTACACCACATAAATACTGGTAAAGTGCACCCACTAAAGAGGCACCCTAGGCAGCCGCTTAGTTGGCCTATGCCTAAGTCCGGCTATGACTGAAGTCATGTAGTCCGATGTGATAGGCATCACAAGGTGGGAGCAGATTGTAAGAGGAACACACAAATATGAATGATTCACTGGACAGGCCACTGATTCCGTACAGTCAAATGCCATGCCATCGCCTAATGGGCAGCCATTCCCGTTACTGCAGTCAGGAGTGGTCTTAGGTCAACTGGTGCCCTAGGCAGAGGGCACAACAGCACCCCCCCACCACTCCACCCAGTGCCCCCATCCAGTGAGGAACACCTGGCTGATGGCTCTGTAGTGCACAATAGCACTACCACCATATACCTCAGAACCAGACATGTGGGCCATAACACAGGTATGGACCACTCCAGGTGGTGTACCCACATACATAAAGGCCACTCACATGTACTGACCACTCCCCCCATGAAAGGCATCACAGATGAGTCATGTGCACGACACAGTGTCACATGCTGCATTCTAAGATGTAAACCTCAGACACCAACATGACTTCAGACCACTAACACACATCCATACATGTTGTATGACATAGAAGAGTACACCACCATGTGACCCTTGAACTGTGTACTGTACTAAGCTCTACATCAACTGTAGAGAGTACACATGTACTGGCACAGTTGCATCATGTGTTGTGCAATGCAATGATACCACTGTCTGTGACCAGGTCAGCTGTACACATACCAGGGACCCTCGGTGCATTCCACCATTAGCAGATGACTGTTGCTGTACACCAGTACACACCCTCATGTATGGATATGACATACATGCACTTGCCCTGGGTATGTACATGCCACACACACACACACACACACACACACACACACACACACACACACACACACACACACACACACACACACACACACACACACAACATACATGTAAATAGCATAGCTGTTGATGTCCTTTGTGCAAACAGGTGGCTACAGCCATTACACACATGCACATGGAATGTAGGTCCATGGCTGCTGAATGCTAACAGTACATAAGGTGTGATATCAATGCTGGCAGAGGTAACATTCCCTCTGTTCTGGTCACCCATTACACCAATCATATCATAACAGCCCATGTATCATGTATGTCATTACAGATGTCCACCAATTGTAATGCCTACAAACATGCCCAAATGTCAGGATTGTAGGACCTAGACACTTGTACACGTAGTGTTGTGCATTCAGATAACATGTGTGTGCAGTTGCTGATGTATGCAAGTGACGTGTATCCTAGTACATCACGCAGTTGCAATGCAGCCTCAACATTGCCAATTGTATATGGTGATATGCTGAATGTACAGAAAGATGTACCTCCGGTAGGGACAGAGGTGTGGAAATAACTAACTGGTGGGGCACTGGTCACAGGTGTGTCACAAGCAGTCCTACAATAACCTGTCTAACCGGTAAGCAATGGTTTCATTGATTGAAGGACATAACACACAACTTAGCGGTCAGGGTGACAGTGAAGGTAAATCACTTGACACCTGTTAATAGTTAAGACGTCCCATGTGCATATATCAGCACTGTTGCCACAGGAAGCATCAGTACAGTTTGTAATGTGTGCAATACTGCTGTATGTCTGTCATACATAACATGAGCTAGGCAGGTCTGAGATTCACAGTACTGGCATGTTTGGTTGCATGTGTGTCCACATTATGTCACGTATTGTGGGGAATACATCTCAATTGTTACTCACTCTCCTGTACACTAGTGTACACATCTGTACAGACTGCAATGTAGAAAGCAGGACATAGGCAGGGGCATGTATCACACACATGTGAGGTATCTGTATGTGCATGACATAAATGTATTAAATACTGAATGCCACAGTGTGTGTGTGTGTGTGTGTGTGTGTGTGTGTGTGTGTGTGTGTGTGTGTGTGTGTGTGTGTGTGTGTGTGTAGGGCTGATTGCTCCCTGGGGTGAGGATGTATGTTACCATACTGAACTGATAAGACCCCTCCTCCATCCAGGTGATGCAGTCTACTATCCGTGTTGATGTCCCCGATCTTAGGCCGTACTGACTACCTGTACATGTGTATTCTCTGTGGCACATCATGTAGGTGCACAGTACTGTAATGATGATTTGCATATAGGCAGGAGTCCTCACTTCACCAGTAGCAACTGTGTGCAAGTGTGTGTTACTGTGTTGGTGAATCTGTGAGTGTGTGGGTATGTTACTGTGTCGCTGAATACATGTGTATCAATGCCTGAGTGTGTGGGTGCATTTGTGTGTTGGCATCCTGTCATGGGAACATGTATTACTGATTCCCAATGAGGCATCACACTTCCCACTGGCCTCTACCCTTGTAATCAGCTAGACCACTCTCTTACCTCACCACTCCATGTAACTGTACCTATGATGTCACCCTTTATGGATGTTACATCTGTGGCCACAGTAGCTTAATACACAGCTATCATGCCCTTGGATCAGTAGACATGTTTGTAAAGTGGGACATTCTCACTGGTATGTGGCAGCTACATGGTGAATGCTGGTATATTCATACATACCTGTGAGTAATCCACATTGACATATGGGACACTAACTGCAAACACTGACATCCACCAGCACATGCAATTAGACCTGAAGGAGGACAGCAGAACATCATGACCAACATGCAGTTACTGTTGTTACACAAGACACATACTGTTACCAGTATTGTACACCTGTAGTACATAGTATATCTGCTGCCTGTCAACAGTCCTCAACAATTGTAAACTACACTTATTTTCCTAGTCTGTTCACCCTGTTCATCAGACCATATGAGCATGTCCCTGCACCAATGGTGTGGATGTCAGGGATGCGGCAAAGGCATCATCATATGCACAGGGTGTTAATGTTTGCCAGAGGCTTAGGCTGCACCATTGGATGACATCATGTGTGTGGGTTTAGGCCTTTGATCTAAATGGGAATGCGTGGATGTTATGCATGTGTGTGTTGCGGTGCCCTACATATGTTTCCTGTGTGTGCGTGTATGTATGCCCACAGTTCTGCCATGTGTCTGGCCTACACAGTAGTAATATTGACAGCTGCAGAATGTACAGGCGAGGTTTTACAGTTCACGGTGTCCGGCCATGGACATGTGAACTGTGCCTGCCGGGGTTGCACGGGCACTACCAGGCAGAGGTGCAGATTGGGTACTGTCTGACGTCACTTGTCCACTGGAATCGTGTCCCTATTGGGGCCATCCCGGGCCACATGCACGTGGCCTGCTGTGTTGTGGTGTGGACAGCACAGCACCAGATGCACTGCTGCTGCTACCGCCACTATGAGACCGGACATGTAAGGTAGCTCGTACACATAGACCTGACACAGGTGATGTTGCAGGCCTACATCCACATGCCCGATGCCTCACTCCTACCAGATGTTCCAACACAGACAGCTCACGCTTGCGGATTGTCATGTCATGGTCAAGGACTCCAACCATGTCATCCAACTGTCTATCTAACGCTTCAACAATCTGCTGTTGAGCATTTACCATTGCCTGGATATTGTTGTTTAAAGAACAGACAGCAGCCCATTGTAGCCTCTGATCTTCTCTGTTGCGCCATTCAGCATGTGCCTGTGCCTCTATTACAGCCTGAAGCATGTGTCTGGTGACACCAGCTGCTGTGCTCTGTCTTGCAGGCGCATGTTGGCCAGAGGTCTTCCTATGAGCAGCACTGGTCACGTGCCTGTGCGGGGCACCACCAGTCATTTGGCTGACACCATGGTATGCAGGCACACCTTCCATAGCTACCACACTTCCCAGTTCCAAGCTACCACGTGCCAACTGTCTTTCCTCTATGGCCACTGGTGATGGGGTATGTGCAGGCATGGGAACTGTGTGCGGGGATGAGGGGGATATAGATGGAATGGCAAACAATGGCACAGTTTCAGCCCCTGACAACTCTGCCTGTGACTCAATCATACATTCATCATCGCTGCTAGAGTCTGTGGGGACACTAACATCAGATGTACTGCAGGAGGGTAATGCACCTACATCACCTGTGAGGGCAGACAAGAACTGTACATTACAATCTATACAATAGACACACACACGGACACACACATATGTGATATGACAGAAGGCATGCAACATGCATGTGATACGGCAGACGGCATGCAGCGCAGACAATAATAGTGGTAGTTATCATACATCCCTGGGTTGCACACAACAGCATGCATGTGTCATAGCAGACGTCATGCAAATTACACAATCATCGTAGCAGTTACCATATATTTCTGTGTTACACCATGTAGATCAGCACAGGTTAACAGTACACCTGCATGATGTGTGGCATATGACCTTGACAATCACATGTAGTATGACATGTGATCTGCTGACGTGTGCAATGATATGCATACATGTTTAACGCAATGGTGTCCTGTCAAATATACAGTGGGGCAATGGTGTCCCAATGCAGTGTTGTCTGTCTGCCCTACAGATATACTGCACATTTAGCTGATTTACATGGCCATTGCAGGGAACCATGAGGCATCTCTAGTGCTATACAGTGTGAGTTAGAGTCCATAGCCATGACTGTGTTCAGACACAATACATATATATATATATATATATATATATATATATATATATATATATATATATATATATATATATACACATATATATACTGTGGAATGTGACCCACTTCACTGAGGTGTATACACACTAAACCATGATGTTGAAGTCATGACTCAGGTCACTGATGGGTATACGGATGACACCCCCGCACA
Source organism: Protopterus annectens (assembly GCF_019279795.1). Lineage (NCBI taxonomy): Eukaryota > Metazoa > Chordata > Ceratodontiformes > Protopteridae > Protopterus > Protopterus annectens. The sequence continues at coordinate 332,232,302 of NC_056734.1, forward strand.
TCTGTAACCATATTGCTGCTGCCTGGCAACATGGCTAGACATGGCGAACACATCGGTACACCATGTCCCACATGACATCTGTGTACCACACACACACACACACACACACACACAAACACACACACACACACACACACACACACACACACACACACACACACACACACACACACACACACACATGAGGAGCAAGTATGACATTGATGTCCAACACCAGAAAGGGGAATGTACTTTATCTGTGGGCTGATGTGGATACTGTACAGGTGACTGGTACCATGTCGTAACACCCTCAAGATCTTCAACACATCTTATGTGGTGGATTGATGTTATGCCTACACAAGATGTGCACAGGCCTGTAGGATGTCTAGTGTTCCACGTCTACAATATGACCATTATACAAAGGCCATAGTTGGACCATGTGTAGCCATTGTACGACAGGGTGTACACACAAGCACATCACGTCTACTGTGTGTGTTGCTCCATGTCTCTGGCCATCCTCCATGGCCATGTGTGTACATGTGTTGTCCAAATTATTGTAATGGGCATCTATTTCACATGCCTGTGTTGTCCCATATGACATATGTGCTCCACTGATGACAGGGTTATGCTGATAAAGGGTGGTATGTGGGATATGTTTTCAGGTTAGGTAGGCAGTGTTGCAGCCAGGCCAGTAGATGTCATGGACATGTCAAGATAGCACATCATATTATGTGACATTCATAGCAGGGCTATGATCCACACCAATAAATCCTGTGTGCTGACCATACTCCAGCCCACTGTGTAGTACTGCTTGTATTCACCGCATGTGTAGTTCTGATCTGTAGTACGTCCCTAAAGTGAACAGCACCTCCACCACTGTATGCACAGCTGTCCACACATCTGGCAATGACAGTTTGTGAGGATTCATGTCGGTGAGATGATTCACATAGTTTGCAAGTGCTGCACATGGGTAGTCATTGTGATGCATTGCAGGTCTGACCTGTATATTGTGACAGGACCATACATTATGTGTACATGTTGTAAATGGCCACATGGCAAATAGAGTTGTGCATTACGATTCCTGATAAATAATAACACTCTCACCTGCAATGGGCTGCTGTAGCAGCAGAATGCCAGAGGTACCTAAATAGGAGTAACACAGCAGTATTAGCATAATCCATGCCTGTATAATAGCTACAGAGTGCAATGTCGCATAACACATACACCAGTACATTAGACTATACTATGGTGTAGGCACATATGTGCATACACAGAGTAGCATACTATAGTATGCGGGATGTGTGTATTCATGCCTTGCATATGATGTTACATTACATACTGTACAGTGACACATGCAACTATATGGAATATAGTTGTTATAGGTGCAGTACTGGCTTACCAGGCAACTCCAGGCTCAGTGGTTGAGAGACACCTACTTCCACAATATCAGCTAAGGCTTGTAAATGTGGTTCTGCAGGTGTCCCCAGGTTGGCCAGTAGCTCCTCGGTACGTGCGAGTGGGGGCTGGGTTGGTGGTCCACCACCTGTTGCACTTTGTTCCCTGGTGATTTCATTTGCATGCTGTTTTGCCCACCTAATGAGGTCTGTACAGTGTCTGCGCTCCTACTGGTATGTGCGGTTGTGGCCACCAACATCATTAACCCTCCTGCAAAGTTCCATCCGCAGGGCATCCCACTGCTGTGCATCCTGTGGCACATGACTGAACAGGATATCATGATTGTCGAGTATGTATGGGATGAGGGCCTCATCCTCCAAGTGGGTAAAAGTGGGTAGCCTTGCACATGGCATACCTGGAAGACATAATGATAGAGACAGGTCACAGTAACTCACAGAGACATACAGAGCTACAGCTGAACATACATGTGTATCGCATTTATTAAGTTTAAATATTTGTATTTGTAAACCTACATGACACTTGACGTGTTTGTGTCACACACATGTGACACAATGTTGCGTGGATATTATCACCATATATGTGTGCGTGTGTTACCTTATTACATTTCTCATACTCCATGTGGATGCTGTCTTGATGTGGGCATGTCTGTTTGCCTGTACTGGTGCTCCTACCTATCAGCACATGGCTGGATGTGTCCACATTAATGCAGTCGACCTTGATGCTGTGTATATGTCACATATAAGGACTTACACTGCCTTAACAGACATGACTTGTGACCCTGCAGACTTGCTCAGATAAGGTTTTACATGTATGTGATCTGCCATATACATCTACACGGCACTGTACAGCAATTCAACATCCTGCCATGTATCACCTGTGTTGCACATGTGATACACATGGGACACAGGCTAGCCAGATGGTATTTGCAGGGATGGATATTAACTATAGCATGTACAGTCAAAGTCAACTAGTGGGCTATATGCCATGGGCCATGTATGAATCTAGGATGAAAGGTTACCTGGCAGTAGCTGACAGCCGGGTCTGTGGGGCCAGGTGGAGCGGTGCCACATTACTGATCCATAGGGTTAATGATACATTTACCATGCGGTCATCATGCCATGTCTGAGAGGAGAGTGATGTGCAGCTTTGACGGCAGGAAAGCATAGTATGGCAGGACTATGTAAAGTGCATGGGATAAGGATCTGTCCAGCACGTGGAAGGTGGATGTCCATGAAGTATTGTTCTAAATCAGGATGAGTACATGTAGCATGTCCAACATCACTGGGTTGGACATGGATTTATTCAGGGTATGCATCATGCTACATAGTGGAGATGGGGAATGAGAAGGCTGGTGTAGGCCATCTGCACATGGCCAATACCCCTTAAAGGATATATGTGATCTGATATGGGTCACCTGAGTGCTGTGTATGGCTGGACAATGATCTCTAAATTCATGGATGGCACCCTGTCATTATTAGAGTTGCCAGATATGACTACCTGACAGGTGTGGTGACATAGCTATCACAGGAAAAACAACTGCCCAGCTGCATCCTTTACACACAAGTGTCCATTATGTTGACCGCTGCCTAGGTGATAGTTCATGGGTACAGGGTTTTTAACATAGGGGTGACAATGCAATATGTAGCTGTCAGATTGTGGCCATATGTCACACACACCTCACCCACAAAGCCCCTTCTCTATGTTGTCCACAACACTCCTGAGTCAGCTATTGCTCCTAGGTCATAGTCATTCGCATACTTCAATAGGCAGATGCCTTCTGTTTGTCTGTGAGTTATGGATTACAATGAGGGAGAATACAATTCATTAACCCTGACATACTGTAGCTGCCACTGGTGTGATGAGCATGTATTATTCAGACACCTTCTGTAGTGTTGGTTCTGCCAGCAGTCCTGTTGCAAGACACTCCTGTGACATAGGAATGTACATCTAGTATACCGAGTGTAGGTGGTACACAGTATGGGTGATGATGTCCTATGACCTGGCAAGGTTATGATATGCAGTGTGACATCAACCTTACTGTCATCTACATCTGTACTGCTGACATCAATTATTTGATCAAGGTTCATGGCATTCCAGACCAGACTAAGCAGGGTAGTAGTGGAGTACTTCCCATTATCAGTGGTGTCCCCCCCTTTGTGGGTTATACCTGTTGATGTGCACCATTCAGTGTGCACACAACCTGACATGGAGCTATGTTTTACATGATGTGTATGCGGAGAACATCTTATTTTGCCATATGTGTATGATACAACCTGTGATGTGGACAGGTCCCATGCAGCCTGAGTGCAACTTGTACCTGCATAGTTGTGGGTACAGGAGCCCTGTTGTGTACATGGATATATGCTTGTGTTCCTGTTGGGGGGAGGGGGTTGTGTGTTTATTTTATTCAAGACCCTGTCTGGATTGCTTATTCATGCTCAGCACTTGCTCAGAACTTGTAAGCACTACATAAGCTAATAATTACTATAACACTCAATCTTCCTCATTACCTAAAGGTAAGGGTAAACAGGTTATGTACATACTTTTCTCACTTGCTTAGAGTAAAATAGCTCTTGTACTCACTTTTGTCACTTATCTAGGTGAAAGTTGTTCTATATTCAGGCATGTCCAAGAGTCAACTGCCAGTGTTCTCACCTGTCTATCTGATGAATCTGGACATCTTGAGGCAATGTACACATTGCCTCATGTACACAGACAAGCCTCTCCGCCTTTCACCCAACACTACAACCTGTGAGAGATGCGCTCATCTAGCCAAATTAAAGATCTCTCCAACCAAGCCTGACCCTGACAGTCATGTGGAGAAGGTAAACATTTGCACCACACCACACTCATCACATAGCCTCACTGAATCTACCCTACCATTAACTGGGAAAACTACTCATGTACCAACACATTAGCTCAATACTTTCTAGAATTCATAAACACCAATACCCTGAATCAACATATCCACACACCCACCAGGGGCAACAATATCCTAGACCTAGGCATTACCAACATGAGTGACCGGTGTTCCAGACGTGAAGTCAAATCCTCATTGGTCCGATCTGACCATGAACTGAACACCGTTGATATCTACATCCCACCCCCACCCCCCATTAAGGGAATCACAGTATAATCTGTCTACAAAACCAACTGCATGATTCTTAAGACAGACGTGGTGAACGTCATGACACCCATGCAGATGGACAGTACTGTTACAACTGCAGAATCCTACACAAATGCACTTTATAAGCACTTACACAAGTGGATGGTTTGTGCTATCTCAAACAGAACCAAGACGCTATACTCCTAATTAAGGAAAACAATTTGGTGGTCCCCTGCCATAAACAAACTGTACTACAGGAGGAAGACACTGTTGCAAATGAGAGTACAATCCCATGCATAGAAGAGCTCCCTGGCCAGCCTCAGTAAGAAGGTGAGATCCCTTATAAGATCCTCCAAAGCTAGCTACGAAAACTAAACCACCACTAATACCAACAACAACCACAAAGTATTCTATAGCTATGTCACATATCTCGATGTCAACAACTAGATCTGCTCTGAGTTACAGGACAAAGGCACGGACATTACAGAACCAACTGATACTGGCAACATCCTGGCAGATAGGTTCAGTGCTACCTTTCCCCCCTCCCTCTCAAAGCTGTACACTCTAAAGCCAATATCACAGCATCCATGGGACCGGACAACATCCCAGCCTGCATTTTACATGAACTTCAGAACATACTGTCTCCCCACCTATGCACCATGTTCAATAATAGCCTCACATCGGGCATAATGCCCCCTGAATGGTGCACAGCAACAGTTATCCCACTCCACAAAGGTGGCGCCACAATGGACCATGGGGCCTATTTCCCTATAGGCCTGACTAGCCTGGTCAGCAAGACTATGGTGCACATCATGGATCTCAGTCACAGAGACATTGGGTACCTCCAAACCTTTGACCCCTCCCAGTTTGGCATTGTTAAGGGCAGACCATGCCTCCTAAACCTGGTGGACCTCTTAGAGACAGTTACCAAGACATTAGATGAGGGTAAGGAGGTCCACACAGCCGACCTAGATCTCTCATAGGCTTTCAACACCATTCCTCCTTCTGGTATTATCAACATACCCATCTGCCTGAACAATAATCCCTACGTCATGTGATGGTTTGCAAAGTGGCTCACAAACAGAAAACACACAGTGGGAGTTGCATACCCTAGGTCTGACTGTATACCAGTTACACGTGGCGTCCTCTAGGGCTCAGTCCTAGGACCCCTCATGTTCGGTAAATACTTCTCTGATGTACAGACAAGCACAGGAGGGCTTTGGCTGAAAAGGTTTGCAGATGTCTGAAAACTAGGGGACATAATTGTTTCCCAGCTGTTACAGACACCCTCTGGAAGGATCGCACTGAGATGGATACCTGGTGTTAATATCATGGCATCAAGCTGAATGCCTAAAAGTGCATAGTCATCCCCTTTGGATATAACTAATTACCCACAGACTACCACATACGTGCTAGTCCCCTACATACAGAAAATGCAATAAGGGATCCAGGAACCCCAGTAGATAGCAATCTCTCCTTCGATACCCATAATGACAAGGTGGTTAGAATATCCTTCTACATGGCCCCCCTAATCTCTAATGGGTTTGCATCCAGATCAAAGGAGGCCATTATGACTCTCTACCCATGACTTATTAGACCCATTAAAGGATACAGCACCCCATTTGGGATATACCTTACAAGACAACCGCAACAGCTTGGAAGAGCACACCAGTACCACACCAAGAGGATTACAGACCTCAAACAGATGACCTATGCAGCCCAACCTAAGAAACTCCAGCTGTACTCCGTTGCATACCACATACTCACAGGTGATCTCTGCTTGACATACAAGGCCCATGTCCAACCCTGTATTGCTGGATATTCTCCACCTAAACAAAGGCCCCTGAGAACCACATGCTCTAGGGATATACACCTAACCACAATGATGACTAGGACGTGCTGGACAGATAGATTTCTGACACAGACACTCCCCATGCTTTGGAACATGATTCCAATGTACATCAGGCAGGGCTCCTCACTAGCACTCTTCAAGGGAAACCTTGTCATGTGGATGGGAGACAGACAAGTACTCTGGGGATCACTGCAGTGGCTCTGCTGGACAGAGGCACAGGGAACTGATGGCTCTGCCATTCAGAGGTACAGGGAACCAACCTATGGGGGTGGCAAAAGCCAACACACTCTAGCTACGCTTATAAATACCCTTGGTAAGACAGCCTAGTACCTACCCTTGCACATATTACATGTCTTATGTGCATGGATAGTTAACTAGCTCTTCCATTTTACTTTGCTATCATGCTGATAAACTGTCGGGTGACTAAAAGACATATGTATCCTGTTATTGTGTATTGTAAATGCCAATAGACATGACTAATGTTTGCCTAACATTACAGTAATGCTGTGTAGCTTGTAATACATATCTGCCTACAATACTGTACATTACACAGTTATTGGCACAATATCCTACAATGCAAATCATAATTGCATAGTGGCCTAACCTTCTATATGTTATTCTCAGTAATACACGCATACATATGGCTACAGTTGCAATATATCAACATATAATATCCCCTGTTATAGCACATACTTGTTGGACCAGTCTTGCCACTGACAGCGGCTGGTGAGGAGTATTTCTGTTCAAAGCCCTTATATAGCATCCCTTGTGATGTATGCGGTGTTTGCCTTGTGACCTACAGCAGTACACACAAATACTACAAGCGTTACTATACTCAACAATACATCACTACAAGATAACTGTTTTCACTATATGGATTGTGCGCACTTTAAATACTACAAAAAGGTGCTACATACACAGACATAATGACTGTTCTACATACCTTATTAGTAACCCGAGGTGTCGTTAACTGTTGATTCAATCCTTTTCAGTTTGTGTTTCAATGTTCTTTGTAACGTTCCGCTGGTATATACGGATGGTTTGAATGTGTGATAACACATCCTTTTCTAGTATACATATTGGTAACATGTGGTATCCTGTCCATCAATTGCTGCTCCAAAGTAGTTAATTAGATGCACATCAGCTGTGCAGCTACTCCATTAGTTGATACCATGGCAACAGTGGTGTATAACTGAGTACTCCTTTTGGGCGTTGTCTGTTTGCCTTACTTTCCAGGAAGATGGCCTGGATGTGTTGTTTGTGATATATTTCAACAGCTATATGGAGACACACAGAAATATATTAGCTTCATGACTCCCGTGGACTGTGTGTAATGGCTAGACAATTTTGTTCTACATGTGAGTACAGCTGTAACATTGTTACTTATGCAGGGTTTGTTTGCACCTGATACTTCTGCAGATGTTTAAGTCTGGCAAGGATGTTTGGTCAGCTCAAGGCTGTATGGCTATGCATGAACTGTTATGTGGTTTACAGTGTGCTCACCAGACATCCTTGATTTGGTATACAAGTGTAGCATACTGTGCTGTTACTCAGTAATTGCTAACACATCCTGGTGTACACACAACCCTCTGAAACGGGATTAGTGCAAACAAACCCTGTAACATCAGCAGCTGTTCCATTGTATAACAGCAGCTATTTCACATAGAGCCATGTTAGTGTGTCTCTAACAAGGTATGTTAAGGCTTCTGCAGATGTCGTACAGTGAGAGAATGATTTGTGATGTTATTACAGTCTTTACTGTAATATGTTTGAGTGTGGGGGGTGATGGTGGGTGTGCAGAGCAGATGCAGGTGTGTAGGAACTGCTTTTATACATAATTGATATGTGTGTGAGGGTTCCTTCCCTATTTGAACACCTATTCTTTTGTGGACTAATACAATGGTAATTGCAGGCTGATTCATTAAGGCACTGTTATGTGGTTCCTGTATAGCATGCAGGTGATGTTAGTCCTTGAATCCCTTCGGTAATACATCTGAATGTAATAAAGTGTTGCTACATGAAAGCTGTGTATTTCTGTCATAGGTATTTGCAGTCATCGTAGTTGTGTTGGTGACTGACCCTCTTTGGCTAGGGTTGCCACCTTTTCATATGGCCATAGTGGGACATTTCGGGACACACATCAGAATTTGCAGGCTGACACTAACCCATGGTCAGTACAAGGGATAGAACTTTCCTTTCTTGCCTAAATATAAGCTTATTCTTGTATCAGTTTAGTTGCTTATCCTGTTTCTTGTAACATGTAGGTATTTTAGATACAGAAATAACCGTTGTATGCAACTATTACAGTACATATGGGACATAATTATGTCCTACAATCCCAGAATATTTGCCACGTTTAATATATTTGGTGAGGACACAACCGGAGTGTCACTCGCAAAGTGGGACAGGTGCTAAATCTATCATTGGCTCATGTCCATAGCACATATTTGTAATAGTGTATAGGCATATACTCTCCATATACTTTGTTCATAAAGGTTGGTAGTGGTGGAATGTGTGATTGCTATGGTCCATGTTATACACATATATGAACACTTCAACCATTGTATAAGGGATACCTACAGAATCCTGAAAGCAAAGTGTTCCGATGCACACAGTACCGGGATCAGACTTTCATACCCCACATTACCGACAGCGACAGTAACTCATGAAAGTAACATGAACATGGAACACACACACAGATATACTGCTACCCACCACATCCAAACAAACCATCCTACACTATGTATGAGCAGGTGGCCAAGCCCCCCTATACCCCCCATGTAGGTGTCTGCTCCCCCAACACCACCCCCTACTTTAATATTCTACCTCGTAGGTCATGCAAACAGTCGCACAAAGCTAACCCACACCCACACATTACAGTCCCCCAAGAACACACACCTCTCCCAGAATACACACTTACACACATTACAGCCCTAAGAAACACACTTACACAAAGTAACCTACCTGAACTGCAACTCCAGAAGTACTGGCTAACTGGCCCTTAACATTGTGATTTTACACCTTGCACATCTGGTGTTTTGGTACTGTGTTCTTTTGGACCTTAAGCCTCGGGATTACGCTCGCCGGTATGTAAATCAGTAGGTATGTGGTAGTTATCCCATTTATATGTATCTCCATGGTTATGTAGATGTTGTTAACCTATCTATATATTTACATATATATGTATATCTCCCTATATCGACATATATCTCTCTCTCCCTCTCTCTCTCTCTCTATATATATATATATATATATATATATATAAATGATGATATATATATTTTATATATATATATATATATATATATATATATATATATATATATATATATATATATATATATATATATATATATAAAACATACACCTTTCATTGGGTACATGCTGGTTTGTCCTATTTCAACACATTCCTACCTTTTGTGTTTTATCCTGTCAGTATACACGACTGCCATTGGTACATCTCAGGTAGCTTAGTGGTATGTCATTGTGATTAATGTGTACATAGTTGCGTGTTCTAATCCTGGCAGTGATATCTTACCTCTCAGAGCAGGCACTGGTAGTGCAAGGGTGATTAATGCACATTTCAGTGGTTGTGTGTTCCACATGTTTATTATTCTGTGGAGAACTACCTATATATGCAAGCTGTGTTTAAGGTATACTATGTAACATGTAAACATCTGTGAAGATTCCTGTCAGGGATACTCCCCATTATTTGGAACTATATCCCTGATTACATTATACAAAACCCCTCACTAACACTCCAGGGAATCCTTGCAGAGTGGGTGGGGAACAGTGGCTACACCCCAGGGATCCTGCAATTAGCTCTGCTCCACAGAGGGACAGTTAGTTAATCGATGGGTTGGCGACAGCAGACACATTTTGCCTATGCTTATGAGTGGCCTCGGCAGTTGGGCATGTACCTACCTATGCATCTATGAACCTGTGCATACAGTATGGACATGTGTTGATAGCTTAATTTACTGTTCAGGTATTGACTTACCTTGTGCCAATGGCAGTTGTGTGTACAATAGTTGAGGGCTACCTATGTAGGATGCACACAGTAGACCACCTATACATGACAACAGGTGGTCTTGTGTGTGTGCCATCCATGTTTGCTGTGTGTGCAGTGGAGAAGGGTCTCAGTCCATGAGTGCCTACACTGTCAGTGTCTGTGCTATATGTTCCCTCTTTGCCAAGGCATGGGCATACTGTGCATGCCTCCGTCTGCCTACTGGGGCTAGCACAGAGTGTTCATGGTCTGAGTCCCTCTGTGCCTGTGGGTCCCTTGGCAATGGTGGTGGGCTGTGTGGGCCTTCCCCATTCTGTCCCTGCTGCAGCTGTTTCTGCAGGATCATATTGTGTAGCATGTCACATACTATGAAGATGTGGGCACACATTCCTGGAGAGTACTGCAAGGCTCCACCAGATATGTCCAAGCAACGGAACCATGGTTTCAGCATCCCAAACACGTGCTCTATGATGATTCTGGTTTCTGCTTGTGCCTCATTATGGTGTTCTTGTGTGGCTGTGTGTGCATTTCTGATGGGAGTCATCATCCACGGTTCCAGTGCATAGCCAGCATCCCCCACCAAGTGGCCATATGGGATGTCCCCCCTGGCAAATACCTGATACAGCTGTGAGGCATGCCAGATGTGGGAGTTGTGATACCTTCCAGGGCTGCCAGCACACACATCCATGATAATGTCCTGGGCATTGCACATGACCTGGCAGTTGATGGAGGGGAATCCCTTGCGGTTTATGTAGTGCCTACCCTGTTCACCGGGTGGTGACTTGATGTGTATGTGCATGCAGTCTATTGCTCCCAGTACCTCCAGGTACTCTGCCACACAGTGGAAGAGACGCATATTGCTGGCCAACTCCTCCTGCATTCGGGAGAAGTATATGTGCTCATTGGCATGTGGTAACATGGCATCCAGAATCTGGTGGAGTACCCTGGATGCTGATACCTGTGAGATCCCCATGATATCCCCAATTGGCCTTTGGAAGGTACCTGTGGCTAGTATTCTCAAGCTTACACATACCTTCATGTCTACTGGGATGGGTTCCCCTCTGTTACTTCTGGCTCTGAGGCATGGCCGGCACAGCTCAACAAATTGCTGTATGATGTCCCTGTCCACCCTGTAATGCTCTACTATCTCCAGATCATGTAGCACCTGGTAGGTTACCCTGGGTCCGAACACTCTTCTCCACCTCTGGTGCCTGAGATGGTTGTCAGCATCATCCTTGAGACCACTGTCAGTCTCCAACATACTGGTGAATCAAAGCTATGGTGGCCCCTAACATGTACATATTAAAAGTTCCCCGTCTGTATACACCAATGGTGCAGAGTGTCTGGGAATACATAAGTGTGTGTGTGGGGCTTTCACACCTTATACTATTGTGCCATGGATGATGCTGGTGTAATTGGGTGTGTTTGTGCTATTCCAGATGCAGGGTATCTTAATTATTGGTTTTACAGCAGGTACTGCTATTGTGGGGCCTTTGGTGTTGACTTACGCTTGGCTGCTGTGATTCATCTATTGCCCTTTACTTCAGTTTCAATCCGATTCCCCTCCCATTGTCAGGTATGCATCCAGCTGCTGGCTTTCTTGTTTTGTACTTTCACAACCCAGGATTGTGTTGGGAAATGTGTTATGTAGTTGATCTACTGCAAGTTTGCTTTGTTCTGCTGTGACAGTTCTCTTTTCTTTGCTGTACGGCACCTCCCCTTAACTGTTCTGCAGGTAGCTGCTAGCAGCCTTGTTAGCTGTTGTCTATGGCCCACTGTGACTTACTAGGTGTTAATTACTCATTTGTACTCCAATTACCATGCTGCAGCATTTCCTTATTGTCTTCCCGTATCCTTCCTGTTTCAGCTGTGGTGCACGCCACGCACAGCCGTTTACCAGGTTTCATGCACGTTTTCATCCATGTTCACATGAACTTTCAGTTACCTTGTGTGCTCTCAGCTAAGCAAAGCTATGGCTACTGCAACACCCCTATCATGCGGCTTTGCTTAGCAACATGCAATATGGATTAGCAATGACCCAATATGCTTACAGCTATGGTGGCGCGTCACTCTCTTGATGTCATGTTTACCTCCAGGCCACTCCTCGGTGTTGTACTGCTATGCTGTGTGGTACATCTTTACGCTGGTGGGGTGTTTGTAATTCAGAATTACTTGACTCATTTGCATGGCATTGACTGCTAATTCCTAGTTACCACACGGAACACTGTCACAGACCCTTAGCAATCCTTGCGCCATGGTTGTGGTGTAGCATGCGTGCCATTGACTATTATGGGGATATCATGAATTGCATTACATTGCAGTTTTATGACATCTAAATATATTTTCCTTGTGATCCCATTTGCGCACAGATGCACTGCGGTTTTACTTTGCGTTAGTGCGGTCATGACATTAAATGTTATTTTTTATATGTTGTACATGTTGTTTTATGCCATTGGCTATATATTTAGCCACTGGTACATATTAACATTATAATACGTAAGTTTGATCCGCTTTCATGGCTCTGATTTTATGTTTGACAAAATGTAAACCTTTTTTTTTGGTTTACATTTCTACATGCTTACGCTACGCCTGCACCACTTCATGAATCGCTATTTACCTTCATTTGCATGCTAATCTGCTGCACATCGGGCAATTAGCGTACATGCGCTGGGAGCTGCGCAGCTCTGGCGTACGCTGGTAGTGCACATGGAAACAGCTCATACCTGAATCACTCGGCAGACATATTTGGCGCTAGATCACAGATGCTACTCCGGCGCCTGGCGCAGGCTTCATGAATCCCAGGGATTATGTAAATTCTGTATTTATCCCTTAAATTGTTCTAATTTAGGACATTGCCTAAGATATGTAAACAATTGCATGTTAAATCAGTATGACATCTCCAGTACATGTGTAATGCTTAAGCACATTCTTGATGGTCTTGTGGGATGAGCTGCTTTTTTAGTATTTTTTGGGGGCTAGAATAATTGTTTCTCAATCTGCATATGCATTCACATTACTTATTCCTTCCTTCCAAATAATGATAATGTTAGTTGTCTTTCTCAACCTTTTTCTTTTAAAATTTAAGCAGATCACTATAGCCCATTTTCACCCATATATTCTTGTCTATTTGCTGTCCACCAAATAACTCATTTCAGTCATTCATTTATTTGGATATGTGTTCAGTTCCACACCTTTCATCTGATTTATTAATTTGTTCCGTGTCTTTGTTTATTTTATAGGTCAACCCCCGGTATATGTGTTCCTACTACATTCTTATTTTTTCTCCTGTAATAAGCCTATCCCAGTAATTTAGTCCATTACAAAATTCTGAACATTTGTGTTGTTAGCAGCCTCCATTCTTGTAATACTTCAGTTGTAGTGGGAAGCTTCTGTTTAAGTTAGTTTCTAAATTAAAACACTGTACCTGGGCTATTGAGGGGCATGCACAATGCCGGGACCTTAGCCTTAGGTTCCCCCCACCTTTTTATGGTGGTGCTGGTTCTACCTTGAGCTGCTATTCTGCAGTCTGTGTTGGTATATTAAGAGCATCTATTTTGCTGTTGTATACACTGATAACTTGTAAACTACCTCAGTATAATTTTAAAAGCATTTACAAATTGTTATACATTATTTGAGATAACTATGGTAACTGCTGTGATTTCCTAACCCCATTGTTCTATCCTTTGTATTGCAGTCTCTTTTCTGTAATCTTAAGAGATAGAACTGACCAGCACCCTGACTCTGACTTTAATTTCTCACAAAACCAGTTACAGCAAAGTGAACCTACCTTGGGAAAATTTTACTTATCCACTGTGTATGTAATGGGCCGGGAAGCTGCTGTTTAAATCAGTTTCGAAATTAAAACACTGTATGTGGGATATTGAGTAGTTTGCACAATGCCAGGACCATAGCCTTAAGTTCCTGTCACCTTTTTACTGATTCTTCTTTATTCCTGAGCCTGTACTATAGGCATTGTAGAAGGACTCTATACTTTATACAGATAGCTAGCGGGATATCCAGTCAAAGCAGATACTTTGGAAAAAATAGTGCTCAGTTAAATTGACTGTCTTATTCAAATTCTGTCCGTACTGTGCTTCTAAGATAAGATTTCAGCATGGAGAGCAAATATTTAAATTAACAAAGCCTAATCCTTACTGTAACACTCTCGTAGGCTCAACCCACTGACCGACTAGCGATCTGACAAATAGTTTTTTTTGCAGTTTTGGTGGTTTGGTTCAGTGTACTATCACCTGGCTCGAGATTACATTAGATAACATATGGCAAACAGTTGTGACCCACCCTGCTTTAACATTTCCAGATCCAATTCTCCTTAATGGGGAAAACTATCTGGTGCCATTTTAGAAATTAATATAGTAACTGCTGCTGTCCCCTGGAGTCCTTGTACAGTGTGCTCTCAGTGTAAGTTCATTTATTGAACACCTTTATTCTCTTTTTAAATACTTTTCTTTCTTTTGTCTCTATGTTACTCTGCTCTTAAATGGATTTCTGCTGTTTAATTGTGCCATGAGGTGTAAGCATTTTGCTTCCCTCTTATATCAGTGAGTCATGTAGTAACGTAATTTGTGGATTTTAAGGCAGACTGTTCGAACATGACTTCCAATGCTTATTTCAGTGCACTGCATTGACCTAATTGTGCTGTCTGTTAGACTGTGTATGTTTGACCTCTACTTTAATGTTCTATGACCAGGCATTAGCAATTGATATACTGTTGTATATTTTCAGCCTGCATTATTTGCTGGATCCTAACGTTGTAGTGTACCACTAGATAGTAATGTCTCTACAACTCTACATGCTATTACGGAAGTAGTGCTGGTTCCACCTTGAACTGCTACTTTGTGGTTGGAGTTGCTATACTAAGAGCTGCTAATCTGCTGTTGTGTACACTGATAACTTGTAAACTATCTTAGTATAATTTTAAAAGCATTTACAAATTGTTATACATTATTTGAGGCAATTATGGTAACTGCTGTGATTTCCTAATCCCATTGCTCTATCCTTTGTATTGCAGTCTCTTTACGGTAATTGCAAACAATACAACTGCCCATTACCCTGACTCTGACCCACATTCCTCACAAAATCAGCTACAGCAAAGCGATCTTACCTATGGAAAATTCACCTTATCCACTAAGTATGTAATGGGCTGGGAGCTGATGTTTAACTTAGTTTCTAAATTAAAATGCTGTATGTGGGCTATTGAGTGAATGCACACTTCTGGGACCATAGCCATAGGTTCCCCTCACCTGTTCACTCCTCCTCCTTACTGACCTGCTTATTTCTGGTCCTATACTACAGTTGTTGCAGAAGGAATCTATACTTTATACAGATGGCTATTAGGATATCCAGTCAAAGAAGATACTTAGGAAACAACTGTGCTCAGGAAAATTGAAGGTCTTATGCAAAATCTGGCTCTAGTACTGTTCTATGATAAAATGTCAGCATGTTGAGCAAATATTTAAGTTAACAGAGCTTAATACTTACTCTACCACTCTCGCAGTGTTGACTCACTGACCTGCTTGCTATCTCACATAGTTTTTTTGCAGGTTTGTTGGCTTGGTTCAGGGTACTATCACATGGCTCGAGATTATATTAGATAACTCAAGGCAAACAGCTGTGACCCACCCTCATTTCCCATTTCCGGATCCATTCTATTTAATGGGGAAAACTATCCTGTGCCATTTTTTAAATTAATATAGTAACTGCTGGTGTCCCCTGGAGTCCTCGTGCAGTGTGCTTACCATGTAAGTTTGTTCATTGAACAGCTTTATTCTCTTTTTAAATAGTTTTCTTTCTTTTGTCTCTGTTACTCTGCTGTTAAATGGATTTCTGCTATTAAATTGTACCATGAGATATAAGTATTTGCCTCCCCTCTCATATCCATGGAGCATGTAGTAGCATACTGTGCAGATTTTAAGGTAGACTGTTTGAACATGGCTTACAATGCATATTTCTGTGTACTGCATTGACCTAAATGTGCTGTCTTTTAGACTGTGTATGTTTGACCTCTGCTTTAACATTCTTTGACCTAGTGTTAGCACTTGATATACTATTGCATATTTTCAGCCCGCAATAGTTGTTGGATTCTAATGTTGCATTGTACCACTAGATAGTAATGTGTCTACAACTCTAAATGCAATCACAGAAGTAGTGCTGGTTCTACCTTGAGCTGCTTCTTCAAGGCTGGTGCTGCCATATTAAGAGCTGCTACTTTGCCGTTGTAGACACTGATAACTTGTAAACTATCTTAGTGTAATTTATAAGTGTTTACAAATTGTTATACATTATTTGAGGTAATTACAGTAATTGCTTTGATTTCCTGACCCCGTTGCTCTATCCTTTGTATTGCAGTCTGTTTATGGTAAATGCAATCAGTACAACTGCCCAGCGCCCTGAATCTGACTTTAATTCCTCACAAATCCAGCTACAGTAAAGCATCCCTACCTATGGAAAATGTAGGTTATCCACTACATATGGGCTGGGAAGCTGCTGTTTAAGTTAGTTTCTAAATAAAAATGCTTTATCTGGGTTATTGAGTGGCATGCACACTGCCAGGACCTTAGCCTTTGGTTCCCCACCTTTTACTGCTTGTCCTTACTGACCTCCTTATTCCCGAGCATATACTATAGGTGTTGTAGCAGGAATCCATACTTTATACAGATATTTAGTGGGATATCCATTCAAAACAGAGAAACAACAGTGCTCAGCTAAATTAATGGTCTTAGTTGAAATCTGGCTGTAGTGTGCTACAAAGATAAAATTTGAGTATGGTGAGCAAATATTTAAGTTAACAGACATTGATTCTTACTTATCACTCTTGCAGGCTCAACCACTGACCTGCTTGGCATCTCACATATAGTGTTTTGCAGTTTTGGTGGGCTTGTTCAAACCGGTCTGTTTGATCTCACTATGCTCATGCTCACTCCACTCCCCTACCTTACTCTCAATTCCCACCCACCCACGCATACTCTAACTTTATACTTTATCCATCCTAACCACTTTCCATCTCACCCTCCTCTAACCAATAAACCCTCCAATCCACAATCTCATCCTATAACTCAACCAGACCCCCTTACAATAAACCAACTCCCTCCCCTCCTCTTCACCAAGTATACCATTTCCTTATTCCCAATTCTCCTCCCACATCTACATTCACAACTTAACTACATCTAGCTGTTGTCTGCATAGTACCTTCATTCTGCTTCACTCTTCCCCATCCCAGATAAGCCATCTACTTAACCACCTACCCTTCTAATCATCCTCCCACCTCATAAAACTTTCCTCGCTGATCATCATAACCTTTCTTAACATACTTCTCATTCTCCTTACTACTCCATTACTTCACCTTCCCTCCCTCTCAGCTACACATCATGTTTGACTATCAGTCTTACACCAACCTCCCATACTCAAAAGTGCTCTAAAATATAATGAAAGAGCACACACATTTTCAGTAGCTCCCACACTATACAACTTTGCTTACATACACCTCCTTAAGATGAAAATACTCCCTCACGTCACACTCCCACAAAAAAAATAAACTGAAATACCACATTCTTTGCTCCAACACTCTTCTGTTTACTCTGCTTACCTTAAACATACTACTAGCAGATGACATCTACCCCATCCAGGTCCAAACTCCTTTCTATCATTCCAAATCCACCATTCATCACCCTCTCCATACCTCCTCCCTCCATTCTCTTTTCACCCCCCCCCACATCTAAAAACTTAATCATTCTATCTATAAAAATTCAAAGCATCCTTAACAAAACCCCTGAATTCCAGTCATGGATTGCCCAACATTCTCCAGATATCATAATTCTATCTGAATCCTGGCTAAAACCACATATCTCTGATAAGGAAATCCTACCTCTGGTTATAATATTCTCTGTCTAGATAGGATACCAAAAAAAAAAAGTAGGCGGTGTTGCTATACTCTACCTTGAAATACTTAACCTCTCCCCTCTATCTATCTTACTCCCTAACTTTCACGCAGCTAAACTACTTATAGTAAATTGCTATTTAAGCACATACAAAAAGTCTTCAATTACTGCCATTTATATCCCACCAGGTAACAACATTACTCCCTGGTTATATCCAACCACAAACAGATCACCTTGGAAATCCACATCCCCCCAAAGGTAACCACCATGAAAAACTTCTCCAAACCTAACTTTGGGCTCCTAAAAATAGAGGTGGCTAACTTCATGGCACCCATGCAAATGGAGAGTAGTTGCATGACAGCTGAATCATACACCAATGCACTGTACGAACACGTACACAAATGCATGGACCTCGACATACCCAATAGAACCAAGATCCTCTCCTCCATAAAAGGAAGCCAATCTGGTGGTCCCCTGCCATAAACAAACTCTACAACAGTTTGTGAAGGGCCAATCTTGTCTCCTGAACCTGATTGACTTCTTCAAATCAGTCTCCAGAGCTGTGGACAAGGGTAAGGTGGTCCACACCGCCTATCTGGACCTCGCCAAGGCCTTCAACACCATCCCCCACTCTGGAATCATAGATAAACTTACTAAGCTGGGCATTAATCCCTATGTCACTCGATGGGTTGCCAACTGGCTTACTGACAGAACCCACACTGTAAAAGTAGCCGACTCCAAATCCAGCTCCAGACAAGCGACAAGTGGAATACCTCAGGGTTCAGTCCTGGGGCTGCTCTTGTTTGGCATCTACTTCTCTGAAGTACAGCCCAACACTAAGGGACTCTGGCTAACAAATTTGCAGATAACTGCAAACAGGGAGCCATTATTGAATCCCCAAATTATGTGGATATTCTACAAAAGAGCCTTACAGAAACAGATGTTTGGTGCCAGAGCCATGGGCTCAAGCTCAATGCCAAGAAATGTATAGTTATCCCCTTTGGGAAAAAAAACATGTGCCCATGAATTACCACATAGGTGGCAGTACACTAAATACTGAAAGTGTGATAAGAGCCTTAGGGACACAGGTGGACAGTGGTTTCACCTTCAATAACAACATCACCACAACAGTCAGGAAATCCTTCTATGTGGCACACCTCATAACTAAGGGCTTTTCATCCAGAAAAAAGTAGATCATTGTCCCACTGTACTCATCTCTCATTAGACCCATTATAGAATACAGCACCCCGTTTGGTATGTACCACTCAAGACATCTGCAACAACTGGAAAGGCCACAGAAATACCTCACTAAAAGAATCACAGGCCTAAAGCAGATGCCCTATGCTGACTGTCTAAAAATCTCCAACTATAATCTGTCGCATATCTTCTACTCAGAGGTGATCTCTGCTTAACATACAAGGCCATGTCAAACCCAGAGCTGTTGGACATGCTACACTTAAAGAAATCCCAAACCCTCAGAGACACACGCTCCAGGGATCTAAACCTTGTCATCAAAGGAACAAAACATGCTGAAGGGATAGGTTCCTGACCCAGAGACTCCCCAGACTCTGGAATAGACTGCCCATACATGTCAAGCAGAGTGCCTCTTTGGCCCTGTTCAAAAGGAACCATGATGATTGGATGGGGGATAGGAAATTCACCCCGGGGATCACATCAGTCACTCTGCTAGACAGGGGTCCAGGGAAGTAAATACTGTGGGAAGAAATAGCCAGAGAATTGTCATGGCTAGGCTTGTATAGGCCCTAGGACTGATAGTCTAGTACCAACCTATGAACCTATGAACAGATGGAGGAAACTGATGTGGAATATGGTGAAGTCCCAAGACTGGAAAATCTCCCTTATCAGCCTCAACAAAAAAAGTTGAGATCCCTCATTAAATCCTCTAAAGCTAGCTATAAAAACAGAATTACAGCAGAAAGGAAAAACAATCACAAGGCCTTCAATTGTTATGCAAAATATCTCCATGGCAATACCCAGATTTGCTCTAAGCTGCTGCACAGTGGTAGCTCCTATACTGATCCAGCAGATATTGCCAATATACTGGGAGACAGATTCAGTGCCATCTTTACCCCTCTCCCCCACAAAGGACCAATAATAATACCAGTAGATTGCTAGGCACCTAGTATTACTGCTATCCAGGTTAAACCAGCACTGTCCAAGGCCAAGAATACAGCTTCTACGGGACCTGACAATATGCCCGGCTGTGTTCTACATGAACTACAGTGTGAACTGGCACCTTACTTGTGCCTTGTTAAATCACAGCCTCACCTCAGGCTTTGTCCCTACCAAATGGCACACTGCTACAATCATCCCTCTCCACAAAGGAGGAGTGACTACAGACCTTGGCAACTATTGTCCCATTAGCCTGACAAGTCTGATATGCAAAGCTATGGAACGCATCATCATGTACCTAATAAAGAAGGATATAGGGAATCTCCAAACTCTGGATCCCACACAGTTTGGTTTTGTGAATGGTAGGTCATGCATGCTCAACTTGGTCAACTTCTTTGAGTCAGTCAGCAGAGACGTGGATGAAGGCAAGGTGGTTCATACAGCCTACCTTCATCTGGCCAATACCTTTGATACCATTCCCCACTCAAGAATCATAGAAAAACTCACTAAGCTAGGCATCAATCCCTATATCACTAGGTGAGTTGCAAACTAGCTCACAGATAGAACCCACAGTGTGAAAGTAGCTGTCTCCCTGTCAGACTGCTGACCAGTCACAACTGGAGTCCCATAGGAATTGGTCCTGGGTCCTCTCCTGTTTGGTATCTACTTCTCTGAAGTCCAGACCAACACAAAGGGACTCTGTCTGACAATGTCTGCAAATAATTGCAAGTTGGGAGATATTATTAACTCCCCAAGTGATGTTGACATCCTACAGAAAGGCCTCACTGAAACCAATGACTGATGTCAGAACCATGGCCTTTAGCTCAATGCCAAAAAATGTGTCATCAACCACTTTGGGAAAAACCCAGGTCCCATGAATTACCACATCAATGGTAGTCCACTGAACACAGAAGTTGTTATAAGAGATCTGGAACACAGGTTGACAGCAACCTCTTTTTTGACCACCACATTGCCACTGTGGTCAGAAAACCCTTTTATGTGGCGCATCTCATTACTAAGGGTTTTGCATCCAGGAAGAAAGAGGTCATTGTCTCCCTCTACTCTTCCATCATTAGGCCAATCATTGAGTACAATGCCTTAGTTGGCATATACCTCACTAGACACCTGAAACAAATGGAAAGGCTGCAAAAGTACCTCACAAAGAGGATCCTAGGCCTTAAACACTTGTCCTATATGGACAGACTCAATAATCTCCAACTATTCTCTGTCTCATATCGCCTACTTAGAGGTGATATATGCTTGACTTACAAAGCCATGTCTGATGCAGCCCTGCTAGAAATGCTACATCTAAAGGAATCCCAATCCCTCTGCACCACACAGTCCAGAGACCTCAAACTCATTACCATAATCAACAGAACATGCTGGAGGGGCAGGTTCATAACTCAAAAACTGCCCATGGTATGGAATAGACTTCCCATACATGTCAAACAGAGCACCTCACTGGCCCTCTTCAAGAGAAATCTTGATGAGTGGATGGGAAATGGAAAAGTCACCCTGGGGATCACTCCAGTGGCTCTACTCAACAGAGACACTGGGAAATAAGGTTGGGTGGCACTATGCCAGGGTAATCCTATGGGCTACGCTTGTAAAGGCTCCAGGGCCTTTAGCCTAGTACACACCTATGAACCATCATCAAACACATCCTTTTATGGATCTCTCACTTCATACACTATGAAACACTAATCCTGGATGATGTAAAAATTGATTGGAAAACACTAACTACTAGCTCCCCCAACTCCAGCATTAATGTTCATGGCTTCTCCCAACTAATCACAACCCCAACCCGCATAAGCAAAGACTCCATCAGATCCAAACCTCTATTACAATCCCTGAACACTGCCTGATCTGAAGTGACCACCTGCCCACCTGCATCCATAGATACTCTCTCCAACTGTGCACGTCTCTCAAATGTAAAGAATGCCATAAACTCTCTAGTTTGAATTCTGCTACTTTTAGGAATGGACTTTCCTCCATAAACTGGTCCTTACTCCTTAACCTTCCCCTTAATGATGCTGTACTAAAATTCAACCACATCTTTGTAGATATTCTTAACTCCCTAGCACCCCTAAGGAAAATAAAGGTAAAATCACCTTTGTTCCCAGGCGTACACAAGCCACTCACTCTCTAATGCATGAAAGAGATAATGTCTGGAATACCTGGCTAAAAACCAAATCCCCTACACAACTTCAATACTATAAAGAACTCAGAAACCGTACCAAAAAGCAGGTTAATAATGACAAGAAAAATTTCTACCAAATGCCACAAACTAAAAACCACTCTAGTTCCAAACAATTCTGAAGCACTATCAATGAGATTCTTCACCTTGGAAATCCCACTACACCTAACTCCTGCCCTACTCTGCACTAGAAACTGCCACCTTTTTTTTAACTCCTTCTTTACTGACTCCATCTGCAAACTAACTGAAAAAGACCCATCCACCATCCTCCCAACTCTATCCCCCCACCAACTCACAAAATCTCCTTTTCACTTAAGCCAATCCCCACTGCTTACATAAAATCTCTTCACAGCAAACTAAAGACATGTTCTCCTTCAGCTGATAATTTATCCCCTCCTTTCTAAAGCTCGCCGCTGACTCAGTAGCTTATCCATTCTATATACTAATAAACAGAACTATCCAAGAATCCACAGTTCCTGATATTTGGAAAACATTCTATACCATACCTCTACACAAAGGAGGAAACTCCACTGACCCTTCCAGTTTCAGGTTCATAACCATTCTGTTCCCACTTTCTACAATTCTCAAAAAATGCAAGCATACACAACTTCTCAGCTATCTTCTTCAAGAAAATCTTCTTATAATAACCCAAAATGGCTTTTGCCCCAACCATTGTACTGCTACACCCCTAATATATTTTGCGCATGCTGTCACTGAAGCTAGAGACAGCAACAAACTAGTCCCTTGTATGTTCCTCTATCTCTCAAAAGACTTTGACACAGTCATACACTTTAAGCCTCTAAGAAAACTAACTGACCTCAGCATCTCCACTTCCACTGAAAATTGGTTCTCCAGCTACCTTACTAACAGGTGTCAGTCTGTCAAGTGGCTCACCTCCTTTTCCCCTTTCCTGCCTATCCATACAGATGTCCCCCAGGGCTCCATCCTTGGACCTCTAATATTCAACATATTTACTAACAACCTTCACACATCTTGCTTTCACTCTAATATAATATGCAGATGGCTCTACAACTATCTCCTCTTCTGACATTCTCTGTGAACTTCATAAATGTACTCAAAACTCTTTCCTTTCTGATGAAAGATGGCTAACAGACAACCATCTCATACATAACCCCCCCCTCAAAAAAACTTCTACTTTCCCTTCCAAATCTACCTTTACCATCTCATCTCTTAATAGGATAATAATTAACACAGAATCTCACACAAACCTCCTTCTTACTATCATAGATGATCAATTAAAATTTGACCTTCACTTTCAACATTGTATCAAAAAAAAAATCACCAAAAACTGGGTCTGCTTTATAGGAGCAAAACATTTCTCATTACAGCCTCCAAACTCTCACTTGCAAAACTTTACCTTCTTACCAGTCTCCTTTATGCCTGTTTTATCTTAATCAACTTACAATCTACTCTAATGTCCAAGCATGAACACACTTACAACAAAGTTACTATATTTGCTGCAAACCAACCTTACACCTCTCATCACTGCCTTTCACTTAAGAACCTACACTGGTTAGAATTCCCCCACCAACTCCTTCTATTACAGCTTCACATAGCTCACTCCATTCTCAAAAAACTTGCTGCCTGGCCTCTTCTGTCTTCTCTCATATCCTACTCTACCCCAAAATGCTCACTCTGCAACTCTGACCAACATCTCTTGCACATATATCTGCCCAAAAGAACCACTGGTAAACTTCTTCACAGATAGTGAGTATCTCAAGCATGGACAAGCTCCCTTTCAGTGTCAGAACTATTTTCCACACAAATCCCTTCAAAAACTCTAAAAACACCCTCTCAAACTTGTAGATCTCTTCCTGCTTGAATCCTTCATACCACCCCCCCCGTGTCAGTTTCCAAGGTACCACCTATGTTCATATTCTCCATAGCTACATTTTTATTAATTTTCCCATCTTATTTATTTCTATCTGTAACATTTCTTTTTATCTGCCTGTTGATCTATGTATTCCTGCCTGTATCCTAACCTCAAATGTGATTTTATTTTTGTCTCCATATTGTACCAATATTTTGTATCATATGCTTCCACAATTAAGTGATGTCACAGTTTACGACTTAATATACAAGTGTAATGTTTTGGTTCCATATGCTTCCACAATTAAGTGATGTCACAGTTAAAGCTTTAATGTATGGATGTATTCTTAGAATGTATGTCACTCTCTGGAGCTTTTCTCCTCCTGTCTCCACCAAAAATGGACTCTGGCTCAGTTGGACAAACCTAGTTAACAAATATCAAAATAAAATAAAATACAAATTAGTGGATTTTTCATTTTCAGTAAGTTTTTTAATTAACTTTATTAACTCTACCAGCGATGTCACTGTGCCCTCTTTCCTGACCATCTTTCTGCTCTGTAACAGATTAGACATGCTCCTGATTTCTCCTAGCTATTAGACTAGGATGCGTTTCCATCTACAGTGTTGGTTTGGGTCTAATATTGCCAGTGAAATTTTAATGCTAACTACTCAGGAATATGTCACAGTGTTAGGGACTCCAAACTTTCCTGTCCTGTCAACAAACTTATAATATTACATGCCACTTGATATTTTTGTTTTGGCAATATGCATTTTGTAGTTCCTTTTCTCAAGTGCTGAATAATTTCATTTTTATAGAGGGAGAGGCATACCCTGATATGTATATAGTGCTACTTATAGAATTAATCACTGAGCTGTTGGAATTTCTTGTATCAAATATTATAAAATATTCCTCCATGTCTCATATAGGTATTTTACTTTACTCCATAGTTTTAGGGAAAACAACCTTTAAGTTATGTCTGTTAACTCCATTCTTGTGTAAACTAACAAAGTGAGGCCAGCCCATGACATAGAGGGATAAAGCCCTAACTACAGTCCAGGCAACCTAGGTTTTGTTAGTGGCTTGGGTGTCTGAAGGGCTGCTAAGGAGAGATGGGTATGTCCATCCTCAAGGGAAGGGGAGAATTCTTGTAGGCATTCCCTGCAGGGAGGCATAGTCTATATGGGGGAGTAGACCTTGGATGTAGCATGTGAATGTGTGTGCGTGTGCGTGTGCGTGTGCGTGTGCGTGTGTGTGTGTGTGTGTGTGTGTGTGTGTGTGTGTGTGTGTGTGTGTGTGTGTGTGTGTAAGGGGGTGGAACAAGAGATAGGTCATAAATGGAAACATTTCTCAGCTGAAGAAATGAATGACATATCCTCCAGGATTCCATAAGTTTCATGCTGAAGCCAGCCTTAGAATAGCAGTAATCCTGGGCAAAGACTGCTAGACCCAAAAAAAAGACAATGGCACTATAGTAGCCAGAAAGAATGAAGCAGAACCAAAATAGTAAACTATATAATTGGCAACACTCACACAAGGGCATTCTTCACATAGCCTCTCACTAGGTGAATAATTAATCTTTATGACTTTAGTTTTTTCTGTTTCCAGAAACTCTAACATGCTAACAAAGTTTCTAAATTATAACATCCAAATCCATTTTAGGATCTGTCAAGTAAAGAAGCAAGTCATCCAAATATACAGTCAACATGTGAATAAATGCCTGCAGCTCAAAACTAATTTCTTGCATCTGCTTCAGTCTTCTTGCAAAGATTCAAGATAAACAGTGATCAGATGCAGTTAAAGAGGACACCCTTTCTAGTATCTTTGTGGAAAGTGCATTTTCCATCTTTATTTTTGCTGAGGCAGTGTAATGCAAAGGTTTTATTAAATGCATCCACGTCTTATGAACAAAAATCACTCTTAGTATTTCAAATAAACATTGCCAACAAACCTTGTCAGTTGTCTTTTCTATGTCTAAACATTGAAGCAACAATGCTTGTTTTTTTTTTTTAATCTTTTATCAACATACTATTTTATAATACATTATTGAGGGCGGTGCTACTCAGTACAGATCCTGACTGTACCAGATATACTAAGGAACGGAGGATACAAGCTGATCGTTTGGCAACTAGTGCAGTAAACAACTTAGAATCATTATTAAGTACTGATATTGGTCTATATGTCCCATTTCAGGAAGGAACCTTGCCTGGCTTGTGAATAACCAGTATGAGAGCTTGTTTCCATGTATTTGGAGATACCTCATTTGTCAAAACATAATTAGTTAATTTAGCAAAGCCCTTAAAAAATATTATATTTAAACATTGCATATATCTCATGGCAAGCCATATAGCTTGATGTTTTACCTTTCATCTGATTTCTTAATATAGTGTTTCCAAATCACCCTCTGTATATTCCTGCATCATGTAGTTATCCTTACTTATGAATCTCCTTCTTTCTTTTGTCTTTGCCTCCCAGTCCTCCTCTGACCCATATCATATATCATAAAAGTGAACATGCTCCAGTACATCTCAATGTTTCTCACAAAGCCTACAAGTCCAGGAAACAGTAATTTAGCATATTTCACCTTCAGTCTTCTGTTTTCTAAGCCTTCGGCTAACTGCTTTTGTCCTTCAGAGTTATTTCAAAACCTAATATTCTAAGATGTCCTATTATTTTGGTCTACCTTTTAACCTAGCATTTTGCCTGTACTGCCCTGTAATTCCAACACACTGAGTTCAACCCCTTCTTTCTTGTGATAACTACTACCTGTGCTCTCAGTAACTCTGTACGTAATCTGGCCACACTTGATTCAACTAACTGGCATTTCATATGTAAAGAATTCCTTAAAAAATTCCATATATCTCCCTGACACCTATACCTTATTCTGATTATTTGACTCCCCTGTTGCTACGAGGAAAGTTCATAGCTACTATCTAAAGACAATTCCAATCAGATTTCAAGCTGTTCCCCTTGTCAAAAATATAGATTAAATCCCTATTTTCTCTTGAACCTTTCCTTGTCAACATACCCTCTCATGGGCAAAAGAGGCTGGACTGGTAAAGAAACAAGATATGTATATAAACTCTCTATAAATGCACATACTTTTGGCTAAAGATGATTTTGTCTATTTTTGCAAGATGTTTATACCTATATGAGAAACAGTTAGAAGTATCTCATGGAAGCCCTAATACCCCATGGGTATCTGTCATCCCTACTGTATGTATTGCAAGTATTGCAGTGTAGCATATTTATTAATAAAATGCCTTGAAACAGGTAGCAGTTGAACTCTAGAATTAGTGTCTACCTCACAAGTAGGGGAAAGAAATGTTTCCAATTTTTTGTTCAGAAAACCACCCCCCATCTATGCTATGAACTATATTCTTAACATTTGTGGTGGATATTGCCTCTGTTCAAATAATATATTAAATAAAAGTCACACTGTCCCTGTGCTATATACCACATTCTAAATATTTCTGGAGGGATGCATATATACAGCCATACAGAAAACCATTCCCTCTATACTACAAACCACTCTTAAAATTCTTGGTAGGATATTGCCCCTATTAATATATTAAATTAAATAACAGTCAGGCAGAAAGCCAACCCCTCCCTTCTGTGCTGTATACTCCTTTCTTAACATTCCTGGAAGGATATATACAGATTTACAATCACACAGAAAGCCACCCTCCACCCTCATGCTATAAGCCACTCTGTTAACATTTTCCTTGGAATATACAGATTTACAATCATGTTTAATAATTACTCTATTTCAGCTCTTTCTAATAAGCATATGCATCATTATTTTTTTGCACTTCAAGCAGCTCAAAAGCCATTATTTATTTACTGTGACATCACAACTCTTTTTTGGCCTCTTGACTGATATGATGGAAACCTAATAAATTATACTTAAGGTCCCCTAGTTTCAAATGCTTAACGTTGATAAAAGTGCATTTCTTGCAGTGTTGCAAATAGGAGCCTGATATTCCTAATATACACAAATACCTTGGTTCTTTTTATAAGATTTGACAAACCACTTGCATTCCAGAATAAGGCTGCCAACAATATTCATTATAAAGCAGGTCATTATTACACTACTTTCCTCTCTCATATCGACCTTTAACTTTTGTTTACATAGAATACAAATTGGTGCTGCATTGCAAAAAGTACATATAACAGCCTATGAGTTTTTGTTGCCTCATTTGTCAGCTTTGTGAAGGACAGTTCTTCTGTCTTAAACTCCATAATCCTTTTTATGAATTCATGAATAATATGAACCAAAAAACAACAATATTCAATGATAATTTGATCAAACTTTCAAGCATATTAATGTATTTTTACATTTTCTCTAACACACATCCAAGTAGTTCTCACTTCTAAACAAACACATACAAGTCTTAGCTCTTGCCAGAAGAAGGCTGTTACATCCTCCCAATACATCATGCATTCATTTCGGAGCCTGCCTCCCCCATACCTTTCAACCTGTAGACTTTGAAAATAGGAAGAAAGATCCTTGAAAAGTAGGAACATCTAGTTAAATACCTGGACAGCTACTTAGAATAGAAGTTGAATACCAAATAGCGCATATCTCCTGCTTCTAGCAGGAATGTGGGATTCTACTCAGAAACACATATTTGAAAAACAGAGAGTGACAAAAATGATGGAAAATATAAGCACAGTGGGCTGGATTCACAAAGGCTTGCACGGAGTTTAAGAGTAGAGTAAGACTCCATGCAGCCAACATGTCTGCCAAGCGATCCAGGAACAGCCGGCAGGGGCATGCAAGAGAGCTCCTAAAATTACTCTTACACGGACAGGGCTAGGTTATGCAAATTACCTCATTTGCTGCCGAAAGCTATGCAACTAAGGTAAATTTGTGATCCAGGAAACTCTAACCTGTCCGAGTAAGAGTAGTGTTATTTGCAGAAATGTACTCCGTTGACAACTGAGTACCGTTCTGCAAATAGCAAAATGGAGCTGTGACAGCTCCAAATAAAGGATGCATCCAGTTGAGGAAGCATGCCAATGGCCAAATACATGGCCATTGGCAATGTTCCCCATTGCAAAATAAAAAAAAAAATTTTTTACCTCGATCTCAGATGTTTAAGCGTAGCGCAGCGCTGCACAAACATGCTGCACTATAAAAACCAGAAAACCAAAAAATAAAAGCCACAAATAGGGATTTTATTCAAAATATTAATTTGCCATGCAAGTGAATGGCAGGCTGAAGACAACATGGCTACTGAGTAGAGGTTGCTAAGTGGGGAAGCTCAGTCTAAGAGATGTAACCAAACATTAGTAGGCAATCCTATGCACATGAGGGTAAGGATAGTCAATCCCAATTTTACATGGTAAATGAGCAAAGTCTGTGGAGTGTAAGAGTAGGATAAGGGGAGTATCAGAGTAGAAGATAGGTGATATCATGAGGGGATATGTATGAAAGAATGTAAGCTCATTGGAGCAGAGTGGCAGAGTGTTTGCTGTCAGTTACTCATCACTAGAAGAGGTGTGTAAAAAGGTATCCTGACTAAAGCCAAGAAATGGAAGGTGTATGCCGTGGATAACAGTAAAGTTTCTTGTTGAAGTGCCTGCAATGTGTTTGCACGCGGGTGCGCCTGTATATCCGAGTAAGACTGTGAGCATGCGTGTGCGCCTGTGTGCGCGTGTTTAAGCCAGAGTAAGTATGTGTAAGGTTGTTGAAATTTGTGTAAGTGCGTTTGCGCCTGTGTGCGTGCGACAAGCAGGAGTCAGCAACTGTTAGGCCGTGTAAGCATGTGTGTGTGGGTGTGAGCTGGTGTGCACATGTTTGCGCTTGTTTGCACGGTGCTGCCCCCTGTCGAAACAGAAAGGGAAAAGGAAGCACAACAAATAGGAGGAAGTTAACCAAGGAGAACTAGCAGAGCTAGCAGGTGAAAACAATCAGAATCAGACAATTACACAGGCAGTACACTAGCCCAGCCCAGCCCAGCACTTAAAACTCTGAAAACAACTTTCCACCATGTTTTCCTCAGAGACACTGCAACACTGCAGTGAACTAAGAGAAGTGAAAACTTAAAAAGCTTTACTGAGACAAAAAAATGTTAGGGGCTGCCATTGCTGTTATAAGGCGACATATGCAACATGCTGAGGGTGGTGACAATGCGAATGCTGCTGAGCAACCCACAGTGAGGAGATGGAGAAGAGTGTACAGGCCCAGGGTAACCTACCAGGGGCTACATGAGCTGGAGATAGTGGAGCGCTATAGAGTGGACAGAGACCTCATGCAGCAAATTGTTGAGCTGTGCAGGCCACGCCTCACACACAGAACCAACAGAGGGGAACCCATCCCAGTGGAAACCAAGGTATGTGTTGGCCTAAGAATACTAGCAACAGGTACCTTCCAGAGACCAATTAGTGATATGATGGGGATTTCACAGGCGTCAGCATCCAGGGTACTACACCAGTTCTTAAATGCCGTGTCAGCACATGTCGGTGATCATGTATATTTCCCCAGTTCCCGTGAGGTATTGGCCAGCAATATGCTTCTTTTCCAGCAAATAGCAGAATACCCTGAGGTAGTGGGTGCAATAGACTGCACACACACATATGCACCAAAGCACCAGCCAGTGAGCGGGGTAGGGCCTACTTTAACCGCAAGGGCTTCCCCTCCATCAACTGCCAGGTCATGTGTGATGCCCAGGGCATAATACTGAATGTGTGTGCTGGCTGCCCTGGAAGCTACCATGATTCCCATATCTGGCATCTGACACAGTTGTACCAGACATTTGCCAATGGGGACATCCCTCATGGTCACCTAGTGGGGGATGCTGGATATGCCCTGGAGCTGTGGCTGATGGCACCCATCAGAAATGCACACACACCTGAACAGGAACGCCATAATGAGGCACATGCACAAACATGAAATGTAATTGAGCATGTGTTTGGGCTGCTCAAGTCATGGTTCTGGTGCTTGGACACATCCGGTGGAGCCTTGCAGTACTCACCATCTACATGTACCCAAATTGTCATGGTATGTGCTATGCTACATAATATGATCCTGCGAAAACAGCTGCAGCAGGAGCAGCATAGGGCTGGGCCAAACAGCCCCCCACCATTCCCAAGGCCATCACAGGCAGAGCGTGACTCAGAGGAGGAACAACCTGAGCCTGCCCCAGTAGGCAGAAGGAGGCGTGCCCAGTATGCTTTGGCCTTGGCAAAGAGGCAATGCATAGCACATACACTGGCTCAGTAGGAACCCTGGAAATGATACCTCTCTCTGACTCACACATATAGTAAAAGGGATGCCTAACTTGACACTACCTGTTGTCAAACATGTACAGGGAGTGTACTATGTGCATCCGACATAGGCAGCCCTGCAGCACCACCTGAGGCATGATTGCCATGTTTTAAGCAATATAAAGAAGTGCTAAACAGCTTTTGCCACTATTTAGTATATGTAAACAAAATTGGACACACTAACTAGCACAACTTTGGGCAATGTTGAACAATATTGGGCAACGTTCAGCAATGTTGGTTAACGTTAAGCAATGTTGGGCAAGTTCGGTCAAAGTTGGGCATAGTTGAGCAAAAGCAGGTAAACATGCTCATATTTGCTTTACTGTTCTTTAAGCAGTCTGGTCTTCCCAGTATGAAAATATAAAGTAGTCACAGTCCTCGAACCCAAGATACTGTGCACTATAGTCACAGTACTGAACCACTAAACCATGACAGTATTTCACTGGTCAGCTTGTATGAAGAAATGTTGATAAGTTTATGCAAAGTGTCTCATGGAAACCCTGCAGGCACAGCATAATCCCTGTCGAGTTATGACAGAAAGGTGAGCCCTGCAGTAAAAATACAACTTGATTTTCAACACACATATAGTATAAATGTTAATATTGGGCATGTTCATACACGTCAACAAATGTAGTGGACTTCAGACAGCAACATACTGAAAGGTCACACTGGGCATGCTCACACACGTGAATAAATGAGGCAAATGTCAGGCAACAAAATACTGAAAGGCCAAACTGGGCATACTCACACACTTAGGCCATGTCTGAGTACAGCAGTGGTCCACACATATCTGGCAGTTGCATGTGTTAACCCAGGAACCTCTCACTATTCACCAATCCTGCCTTGTGCACACAGTTATATGACAACAGACACATATATAATATATTGGAACCCTGTCATAGTCAAATATGTACTACAGATACTTAGGTTGTTCATAGAAAGTGGGAAAGCAAAGAAGATAAAAAACCTGCAATCAGTATCATGAATAAACAATGTGCACTCCAAACATTATCATAGGTTCATAGGTTGATACTAGGCTATCTGCCTAGGGCATTTATAAGCCTAGCTAGAGTGTGTTTGGCTTTCGCCACCCTTTTAGATTAGTAGACTGTGCCTTTGAATAGTAGGTCACAGAAGATAGCCCTTTTACGGTTAGTTAATTGTGCCTCTGTCTAGCAGGGACCCAAAAGAGATCCCAGGGGTAGACATATGATCTCCCATCCACTCATCAAGATTTCTCTTTAAGAGGGTCAGTGAGGGGCTCTGCCTAACTTGGACTGGGATTTTGTTCCAGAGTGAGGGGAGCCTCTGGGATATGAATCTGTCCCTCCAGCATGTCCTATTTATTTCTCTGCTGAGGTTTAAGTCCCTGGAGCATGTAGCTCTAAGGGATTTGGGTTTCCTGAGGCGGAGCATGTCCATTAATTCTGGGTTGGACATGGCTTTATACATCAGGCTCAGATCGCCTCTGAGTAGGCGGTAAGCAACTGAGTAGAGCTGGAGTTTCTTTAGCCGAACTGCATAGGGCATCTGTTTGAGTCCCTTGATCCTCTTGGTGAGATACTTTTGGGGTCTTTCCAGTTGCTGAAGGTGTCGGGTAAGGTACATCCCAAATGGGGCATTGTATTCAATTATGGGCCTGATGAGTGATGAGTAGAGGGGCACAATGACCTCTCTTGATCTAGATGTGAAACCTTTTGTTTTAAGGTGGGCTATATAGAAGGTCTTTCTAACCACTCTGGCAACGTGATTGTCAAAGGAGAGATTACTATCTACTTTGGTCCCCAAATCCCTAATTACTTCTTCCGTACTTAATGGATTACCACCTATGTGGTAATTTGTGGGCACTTTGTTTTTCCCAAAGGGGATGACTATGCATTTTTTGGCATTTAGCTTTAGGCCATGGCTCTGGCACCAGTTATCAGTCTCTGTGAGACCCTTTTGGAGGATGCTTGTGTCAGCCAGAGAGTCGATTATGGCACCCAGTTTGCAGCCATCTGTGAACTTGGTCAGCCATAGTCCTCCCATGTTAGCCTGTACTTCAGAGAAATATATACCGAACAAGAGAGGTCCCAGGACTGAGCCTTGTGGGACGCCACTTGTAACTGGTTTAGAGTCTGACATGGCACCTGCAATTCTGACCATATGGGTGCTATCCCTGAACCAGTTTGCAACCCATCTTGTGACATATGGGCTGAAATTTAAGCTGGTGAGCTTATTTATGATGCCCATGTGGAGTATTGTGTCAAAGGCTTTTTCGAGTTCCAATTAGGCTGTGTGGACTACCTTCCCTTCGTCTATGGCCCTGGTAACTGTTTCAAAGAAGTCGACCAGGTTCAAGAGGCAAGATCAGCCCTTAACAAAGCCGAATTGGGTAGGATCCAGTGTCTGGAGGTTTCCGATGTCTTTGTTTATGAGTTCCATGATGATATGCTCCATAGCTTTGCAGACCAGGCTAGTCAGGCTTATAGGGTGATAGTTTCTGGGGTCCGTTGTAGCACCACCTTTGTGGAGTGGGACCACTGTTGCTGTATGCCATTCCTTGGGTACATATCCTGTAGTAAGGCTGAGACTGAACAGTGACTTTATGTGAGGATTAAATTCTTCTTGAAGCTCGTGTAAGACGCAGCACGGGACACCGTCCAGTCCCATTGATGCTGTGTTTTTTGCTTTGGAGAGGGCAGCTCTCACCTGTTCATCTGTGATGTCAGGGAGGCTACACTCTGTTGGGATGGACATTTGCTCTTTTGGGGGGATGGGGGAAGAAATTTGCACTGAACCTGTCTGCCAGGAAGTTGGCAATGTCTGTGGGTTCAGTGTATTTTTTGCCATTTTGCTCTAACTCAGAGCATATCTGGGAGTTGCCACCCAGGTTCCTGACATAACTAAAGAAGGCCTTGTGATTGTCTTTAGTGTCTTGTGCAATTTTTTTTTCGAAGCTGGCCTTAGATGATTTTATGAGGGATCATAGCTTCTTGCTAGTACTGATCAGAGATGCCTTCCCTTTTTGGGATTTTGCTCTATCATGTGGTAGCTTCCTCCTTTTGTTGTACAGCTTATTTATGGCCAGGGTCCACCAGACAGGTCTCCTGCCTTTGGAGGAGTGAGTCTTGGTTTTATTTGGGATAGCACAATCCATGCATTCCTGTAGGTGTCCATAGAATGCGTTTGTAAAGGATTCTGCAGTTTGAGTCGTATTTCCCACTGGCCCGGGGGCTTTGAAGGATACCACCTCAGTTTTGAGAAGTGTGAAGTTTGCTTTTGAGGAGTTCTTCACCGAGGTTACCTTGGCTGGGGGTGGGGATGGGATATGGATGTCCAGTGAGATTAATTTATGGTCTGACCTTACCAATGAGGGGTATACCTCTGGTGTGGAACATAGAGTCCCCATGTTGGTGATGACCAGGTCCAATATGTTTTCCCCTCTTGTGGGGGTGGTGACCAGTTGTTCCATAGCATTTGAGTTTATAAATTCTAGGAACCATTGGGTGAGGGTGTTGGGGCTTGAGTAGTTTTCCCAGTCAATGTTTGGGTAGTTGAAGTCACCCAATATAATGGTATTTGGAGAGACCTTCATATTCTCCAGTGTTCTCAGGAAAGCCGAGTGGGATTCCTGAGTTTGGGAGGGTGGTCTGTAGCAGGCTACAAACTGAAAGGCAGTTTTTCCCACTGTTAGTTGCACATGGATGGTCTCCGATGCTTCGTGCAGTGCTACTAACCTGGAGGTGTGGGTATCTTTGATGTATATGGATACTCCCCCTCCTTTTGTGGTTCGGTCCGAGTTTTGTGGCCGAAAAGCATGGTATGAAGTATAACCTGGTAGTGCTGGGGTGCTTTCGGGAGCCTTGAACCAGGTTTCTGTTACTGCACAGATATTGATATTCTCCATACTGAGGAGAGCCTCGAGTGCGTGCATTTTGAGGTTTAGACTTCTGGCATTGAGCAGCATTACCCTTAGTTTCTTTTTCCTTGTATTGTCTATGGAGGTGGGTTTGTCTTTTGAGCCTTGCCTAAAAAAGGCACTATGGGGGTGGCAAGAGCCTTAGCCAGTATTCGAAAGCCCAGGGTTGACAGGTGCAAGCCATCCCTAGCGAAAAAATGTGGCTTGTGGAGCATGTCATCCCAGGCTGACAGACACTGGATCCCCTTTGAATGACACCAATACTTTAGCCAATTGTTAAAATTGATAATTTTGTCTTTATACTGTGGCATCATTCTTGGTGAGGGTAAGATGCTACTCAAGGTCAGGGTCATACCGGCCTGGGCTACATGATCAGAGAGCTCCTCTATGTCTCTTTTCATGTAGTCCAGGGAGGTACGTCTCAGGTCATTCACACCAGCATGGACAATGACGGAGTCCTATTTGTACTTGCTTTGGAGTGACCTGAGTGCATGTGTTATGTTGCAGATCCTGGCACCTGACAGACAGCTTACAGTGACCTTCTCCTTCTTCAGCCTGGTGAGTGGGACGTCAGTGTGCCTGACAATAGAGTCACCTATTACAAGTGTATTAGGTGTATTGTTTAGCCTTAAGGGCAGTGACTGTGTGGCACACTGACTTTGTGAACTATGTGATACGTGGGTATTGTTGTAGGGTAGCAGTTGTTTGGGTGTCTGCTTTGGAGGTCTCTGCTGCTTAGGAAGATTTTTATTTAGACCCTCCGAGTATGTTTTTGTGTGTTTATGTGTTTGGTTTGCTGTTGCTATAGGTCTATGTGAGACTGGATTTGTGGTGTGTGTGGTTACCTTCTCCTCCTAATAGACTGTGCCAGTCATGGGTCGAGAGAGCTCAGCCTCCAGTTTGGCTATATAGTTGCATCTATCACATATATTTGAGTTTGTTGGGAGGAGGAGAGGGTTGTCTGTGTACATAAAGCAGTTGTAACATTGCCTCAAAATTCCCATATTCAGCAGCTGGACTGGAGAGTACACACAAAACTGACCTTTGGACATGTCAGGATATTATGATGAAATACTTTTTGACTGATCAAAAAGGATCAGTAGGGTAAGTGTTTAAAAGAGTATAAGAGGGGTTTAGTGCTTAAGTTTGTTGGTGTTTTGGAAAGATTATCTGTGAAGGAGTCCAGACAGAACCATGACACTTCCTTCAGCTATGTCATAAATAGCAATGTACACTCATATATGTCTTGAGTCAGGGCCAACTGCAAATGACTGACAATGCCAACATCCTGTCACACAGGCCCATACATACATACCCACCTCCCACTGACAAAAGGCCGTATCATCATACCAAGAAATATCACATGTAGAATGGGTAAACAGCTCCTTCCAAAGCTGAAAACATGGCATCAATTGGATTACATTGTTTTCCTATATGTGTCATAAGTGAACTGCAGGACAAACAGACCCTGCACCTGAACAGTCTGTTGAGCCTCACCCTCTCTACAGGATATGAAACTGTTGAATGGGTTACCGCAACATATGGCACACTCCACAAGTGTTGGTGCACAACAGACCATGGGAACTATAGTTTTATAAGCCTATGAAGTCTGATCTGCAAGGCCATGGAGTCTATCATGATTGAAGTCATAAACAGAGCTATTGGAAGCCTAAAACACACAACCCTACCAACTTTGGTTTGGTCACAGGCAGATCATGGTTCCCAAACCTGCTAGACTGTTTGCAAGGCAGACACCCAGGACATACATCACTGAAATGAGCTACACACATCCCACATAGACTTTGAATAGCCCTTTTCCAACATCCCATACACATGTCGTATCCACAAAATCAACAACCTGTGCATAAATATGTATTGTCATATGATGGATTGGCAACTGGTCCACAGATAGAACACACAAGCTAAGAATTGTGGAGTCCTGTTCAAGCTGGTAACACCTGCTGTCCCCCATGGCTCAGTCCTGGGATTGCATAAAACAAAGTGCACACACATTACTATGTCTAGTCTGATGATGTCAGCATCCTACAAATATAGCAGGAGAAATGAAAACACCCAGTAAAGCATATAGCACGTTGTGTTAATGCATATTTCTCTAGTATCATAACATAGTTCGGTAGGATTTTGAATCCTGCAATTGCTGTGTGTGTGGGGGGGTGTATGTTTGTGTGTGATTTCCTTTGAGAGAAGTACCCTTTTTGGAGACTAGGAAAACACCTTAAAAGTGGTATATTCCTCTTTGGCAAGTCTGTTGATGTCAGCATCCCACAAATACAGCAGTGGAAACCAAAATTCCTAGTAAAGCATATAGCACATTGTGTTAATGTGTATATCTCGAGTATCATAACATAGTTAGGTGGGGGTTTGAATCCTGCAATTGTTGAGTGTGTGTGTGTGGGGGGGTATATGTTTGTGTGTGATTTCCTTTGAGAGGAGTGCCGTTTTGGAGACTAGGAAAACACCTTAAAAGTAGTATATACCTCTTTGGCAAGTCTGATGATGTCAGCATCCCACAAATACAGCAGTGGAAATGAAACTTCCCAATAAAGCATATAATGCATCGTGGTAATGCGTATCTCTCTAGTATCATAACATAGTTAAGTAGGGGTTTGAATCCTGCAATTGCTGAGTGTGTGTGAGGGGGTGTATGTTTGTGTGTGATTTCCTTTGAGAGGAGTGCCCTTTTTAGAGCCTAGGAAAACACCTTAAAAGAGGTATATACCTCTTTGGCAAGTCTGGTGATGTCAGCATCCCACAATTACAGCAGTGGAAATGAAAACACCCAGTAAAGTATATAGCTCGTCATGTTAATGCGTATCTCTCTAGTATCATAAAATAGTTAGGTAGGGGTTTGAATCCTGCGTGTGTGTGGGGGGGGGTGTATGTTTGTGTGTGATTTCCTTTGAGAGGAGTGCCCTTTTTGGAGACTAGGAAAAGACCTTAAAAGAGGTATATACCTCTTTGGCAAGTCTGATGATGTCAGCATCCCACAAATACAGCAGTGGAAATGAACACGCCCAATAAAGCATATAGTGTGTTGTGTTAATGCGTATCTCTCTGGTATCATAATATCGTTAGGTAGAGGTTTAAATCCTGCAATTGCGGAGTGTGGGTGGGGTGTATGTTTGTGTGTGATATGCTTTGAGATGAGTGCCCTTTTTGGAGACTAGGAAAACACCTTAAAAGAGGTATATTCCTCTTTGGCAAGTCTAATGATGTCAGCATCCCACAAATACAGGAGTGGAAATGAAAACTCCCAATAAAGCATATAGTGTGTCGTGTTAATGCATATCTTTCTAGGATCATAACATAGTTAGGTAGGTGTTTGAAGCCTGCAATTGCTGAGTGTGTGTGTGTGACACTGGTGGTTAATGTGTTGTGGGTTTTGCTTTTACTACTGTATGACATATCAGTATAACAATAGTATGTGCATTGCACACTTCAGGTATCTGTGTGGCAAATACATATATGTACCTGTGACCTCAATTAGTTCATAGGTGTGAAGCCTGCTTTCTACATGAATACATCTGTTACCTTTGACAGATTGTGCTGCTGCT
Organism: Protopterus annectens; assembly: GCF_019279795.1. Taxonomy (NCBI): domain Eukaryota; kingdom Metazoa; phylum Chordata; order Ceratodontiformes; family Protopteridae; genus Protopterus; species Protopterus annectens. The sequence goes on from NC_056734.1 coordinate 332,271,465, forward strand.
TCTCAAACCTTAGGTCACATATGTATGTTTGTGACAAGGCCAGCCACTGTAGTGATCTGTGGCCTAGGTCATCTATGTCACACCCACCCATGACAGTTTCTATAGAATAGTGTGAGTGAGGGTTCATGCCTGGGGTATATTTCAGACATGTTCAAACACAACAAAGTCTGTAAATAATGGACATTCATTATAGGTATACAACAACTTCGTGGATATGCATACAGACCCCTTATTGCTTATGTGATACACAGAGGAACTTCAGAATACCTTTGGAAATGTGAATACCAAAGGACAGATGACATAACACGTGGCTGTATGTACACATCGGTACCCATTCTACATGTTGTGGGCTACTACCTATGTGATACTGTTGGGATACTATGTTTAGTAAATGTGGATGACTATGCTATAGTTGGCTTATAGCTTTACAGCATGGGTTGGAGAACAGGTATCTGTCTGTATGATACCCTTGTGGAGAATAAGTGTCTCATCCAGAGAATGCATTGTAGGCCACTGTATGCATTACCAGATGTGGACGGACATATCCCTAGTGTGTTTGTTTGTACCTAAGAGGGCTACATGCCAAACAGGAGTGGTCCCAGGAATGGGTGGTGGTCAATACCACTGGTTACTGGTATAGTATAGTACCGGAAGGATCCAAATGCTACTGTGTTTCCTACATCTGTGTATCAGTTGTCAAGACATCATCTAACGATTGGTTATAGTCAGGCTGTTGAGGTTGTGTATACTACCAGAATGCAAACCAATGACAGATAGTAACAGTATCAGCCACAGCATAGTGTCAAACCATGTCATACACACATGTGTACCCAAGTTAAAACATATGTGTAGTAAAATGCATACTGGCCACCAATAGAAACTATGAAGTGTTAACACTGTGTAATACAGGGCATGTCACCCTTCCCATGTATCCACTATGCATGTACATGCAGACAGTGCACCTCCACCATGTTCACAAATGTACACCTGCAAACCTGTACTTCACACATCACACACGTACTGTCCACTCACCAACACATGCTGCAAGAACTACACACATCAGCCAAGTGGCACATGGGCGGACAATACATTTTTGGAATTAACACTGGTGTAAACAATACTAAATTGATAATCATAGCTTTAATGCATCATGCCTGCTCAGATATACCTACAAGGATATCATTACACTTTACTGTTGACAGCATGATACCATTGCTACACTGCTATTAAGTCACCCTGTGCATCAGCACCATGTTAGCCTGTTCCTGCATCAATGTTACAGATGACAGGAGGTGGCACAGTTTCATTATATGCACAAGGAGTGTTGTTGGTTTGCCAGAGCCCGACATTGACCCATCCAATTGACATGTATGTGTGTGTGTGTGCTTGTGTGTGTGTGTGTGTGTGTGTGACGGACAACACTACAGCATGGGTCAATGTTGATGTAATGTGTGTGTGTATGTGTTAGCCCTAGGTGTTTGGTTTATGTGTGTGTGTCTGCATGCACACAGTTCCACCATGTGGCTGCCAAATATGGGAGGTTGTGGGACAGCCACAGACTGTACCTGCTAGGCTGTACAGATCACTGTCTCTGGCCATGGACACAGTACCTTTTCCTGGCAGGGGTGCCATGGACAGTATCGGGTACTAAGCCAGACTGGGTACTATCATCAGAGGCAGAGGGATGTCGACTGGACCCATGTCCCTGCTGGGACTGGCCAGAGCTATGTGCACGTGGTCTTCTATGACGGTCTATTGACAGCCCAGCCCCAACATTGCTGGGGCTGGTACTGCCACTACTGGAGCAGCTGTGACTTGTGTGTCGTCCACGACGACTGCCAGCTGATGATGTTGCTGGCATGCATCCACATTGACGTCTCAGCCATCTTGCACTGTCCTGGCACATGGACATGACATTGCGGAGGACATCTAATGTCTCCCCCCAATGTCTATCAATGACCCAGGTGTAATTACAGACAGCGCCGGCAAGGTCACGGATACTGTCATTGATAGCGGTGTTATGGGCCTTCTCTGCTCTTAGTCCCTGTCTGGTGTACCGTTCCATATGTGCCTGTGCCTGCATTACAGCCCGGAACATACCTGAGGTTGTAAGACCTGTGGGGGCATGTCTGCCAGGGGCATTATGACCAGCAGTGCTCCCACAAAACCCCTGGACATCTGCCTATGTGGTACCATTCCAGGAATCTGGGTATGGCTGCTGTGAGGGGATGCATGTGCCATAGATACCACACTATCCTTGTCAATGCATACTGTATGCTGTCCCTCAGCTAAGGCCATTGGTGATGAGGGATGTATTGGCAGTATGAATGTGCGCATAGATGGGGTGGAAAGCTGTGTACTGTTGATTGGCAGACCAACGACAGACCCTGTCAAACCTGCCTGTGCCACAACACATCTATCATCATTTCCGCTATTTGTGGCAGTGACTTCAGGTTCCCTGCTGCACTCAACCAACACAACCTCAGCACCTGTGAGAGGAAGACAGGAAACACACTTTACAATCTGTACATGATGTTAGCACACATGCACACATGAACACATGCACACATGAACACATGCACACATGCACACATGAACACATGCACATATGAACACATGCACACATGAACACATGCACACATGAACACATGAACACATGCACACATGCACACATGCACACATGAAGACATGAACACATGCACACATGCACACATGCACATATGCACATATGAACACATGAACACATGCACACATGCACACATTCACATATGCACACATGAACACATGAACACATGCACACATGAACACATGCACACATGCACAGATGAACACATGAACACATGCACACATGAACACATGCACACATGCACACATGCACATATGAATACATGAACGCATGCACACATGCACTCATGCATACAAGCACACATGCACATATGCACACATGAACACATGAACACATGCACACATGCACAGATGAACACATGAACACATGCTCACATGAACACATGCACACATGCACACATGCACATATGAATACATGAACACATGCACACATTCACACATGCATACAAGCACACATGAACACATGCACACATGCACACATGAACACAAATACACTACTCACTAAAGTTCACACACACACACACACACACACACACACACACACACACACACACACACACACACACACACACACACACACACACACACACACACACACACACCAACAGCAATCCAGAACATACTCATTAGTGGTTGATGGTGGAGTACAGTATCACAAGCCAAAGAGTCCTATCACACGTGTCAGCATGCAGGATGTGTGTTGCTCAACAGCATGCAGTGCAAGTGTAGAGAGTCCTTGTTAATAACAGTATACATGTCTTTTATGCATGTGTGTTGTTCAGTGATTGGCCTCACCCTGGAACACAATGTGTACATGGGCACAACATTGCTGTGCAAGTATTGAATGCTTTTCAATGTCCTGTGCACCATCACTCATAGGTATACATACCATGGCTGGATGCACACAACTGTCAGGTGTATAGCAATGAATGCTATGTGTAGTACTGTAGTTACTGCAACTGGATGTAGTGTAGTACCATGAGCCATCATCAGGCAGCATCATGTGGTCACCCAATGCCACTAATGTGTGCCACACTGGCAACTATCTTGCTGTACCTGAACTGCAGCACTGTGGTTACATTAACCATTTCACAGGCAGTTGTTACATGGGAATGTAAGGTGTTCAATAGGGAGCATTGCCTAACATGAATGTGTTGTGTGTTGAAGAGTGTCGCAACACCCCATGATAGGCCTCTACCCTTCAGGTATAGTATGTGTGCTGTGTGGATGACATTTGGGATACTGGAGTCTGACCTTACAGCAGGTGTCTAAATACGCCATGTGTATCATATTAACACTTACTGAGTATGACAAAGTGGTGTATGTTGTGTGCATGTGCATTGACTCGGCCTATACAATGTCCACTACAGTGTACCACAATTGTTTGGGATGCTCTGTGTATTGCATGTGTTTGAGGCAGCTACTCATGTTACTGGGATGTGCATAGTCCTACAGAAAACATGCAGAGCATGCACTATGTGTAGGTGTTTTACATGTGTATATGGCCTACAACTCACCTATGACATGAACATGTTATTTGCTATGTTAAATGTAGAATACTCACCAGCATGGGTCTGCTGTCTTGCTATCACACCAGAGGGACCTACAAGGATATGAGACAGTTTGTCAGTGTCAACAACTATGGCATTGCTGCTGTGAGTTTGCAATTTCACAGAAGTACAACGGGTGACAGTCACAGGCATACATATTATGTTCCAAATTATCAGTATTGCACAACATCAGGCTCCACATCTTCTAAATACACAGTACACATCTGACATATGCATGTTCTAACAATCGAGCTAACAGTAGTCTACAGATATGCCATGTTACCTGCATGCTCCGAGTCAGCTTGCTGGGTGACTCCGGCTTCCATGATGACACATGTTTGTTGCAGTGGTTGGCCAGGAACCACCACGCTGAGGAGCAGCTCTTCCACTCTGGTGAGGGGTGGGTGTAATGCTGCACCACCACCTGTGGCAAGCTGTTGTCTGCGGACATCGGAGGCATGCTGCCGGACATGTCTAATTAAATCACTGCAGTGATGGCGTACCTGCTCATAATTCCAGTTATGCATGCCTACGTCATTCACCCGACAGACATCTTGCTACAGTGCAGTGTGCTCATGCTGGTCCTGGCTGGTTCTGGAGAACAGCAGGGTGTGATGTTGTAGTTGGGTGGATATGATTATTTCCTCCTCTTCAGGGGAATGCGCAGGGTTGCAGTGGTGAGACATGTCCCTGGAAGACAACAAAACAATAATTGTGAGCAAGTTATGTGGCACACTTAATATTCTAAAGTACAGATATCAATGAAATGCCATATATAGCAAACTATTGGCTGTCAGTAGATACACAGTTTTAATACCACATATCAGTGCTCAGCCCACAACTGCCTGACAGTGCCTGGCACATTCTATATATTAAACCATGTTCTGCACAGCAATACAGTGAAACCATTATGTAAGACTATACAACAGTATATGGGACACTGTATGTGACACAATGCACCACCTAGCCACACGAGGTATATATCAAGCTAATGCATGAAGAAAGATGTCATCCATTGCAATGAATGTAAAGTACAGTTACAGTATTACCAGTATACAACAGTAGTCTTTGATGCCAAACCCCTGCCTAACATATGTGCACAGTTGTTGATATAGGTGGCATACTGCTGTACTAGACTATACATGTTGCTAGATACACATATACCCTGTAACACAGATATGATTGAGGGCATGGTACAGGCATAATACAGACACATCAGACATACATACAACACACAAATGTATGCCAACCCAGATGAGCTTTACCTGCGTACAATACAGTACTGTGTGTCACTACTTACAAAACCTTATGCCTGAGGTATGTAATCTGTGAGGACTACAGGGAACACTCAAAACAGTGTTTCCAGGCAATGTGAATATACACCATACTGTACTGTTTAGGCCTACAGCTTCAGGTAGTACTACAGCTCATATGGGAGTTGAATTCACCAGCAGTACCACTCACTAAGCATACATGTATTGCTTTAGCCTACAATGGGACACCACAGTCGACAACAATGGACTACATCACACCGTATGCCATACTACTTTTTCTGCCTAGCAATAGCATACACATCTTTTGCTGGGATCACAGCTAGGACACAAACTACCATGTCAGAAACAATTTCACACTAAGCTATCACACCTTTACAGACCTTGCACACATTCACCAACACAATCACCATCACACTCAGTCAAACTCACATAGCAATTATTGCATTAAGTACATGTGTGTGTGCATCGTATCATGGGTAGGTAATACGCTATTGGCCCTAGGGCCTACAGCAGACGAGCCATACACTACCCTGGCCTTTGACACACATGTAATTTAATTTCACTTGCCCCTGTCAACCAGAGCCACAGAGGTGATTCCCGGGGAGTATTTCCTATCTCCCAAACAATCATCAGGAGTATTTATGACAACTGCTAATGAGGAGCTTTGTTTGCTATTGATAGGTGGTTTGTTCCAGAGTATGGCATGTCTCTGAGTTAGGACTCTATCCCTCCAGCATGTGCTGTTTAGTGAGCTGACAAGGTGTAGGATCCTAGAGCGTGTATCTGGGAGGGATTGCAATATGTTTACATGGAGGATGTCCAACAGCTATGGGTGTGACATAGCTCAGTATGTTAGGCAGAGGTCACCTCTGGGTAGGCGGTATGCAACACAGTGTAGCTGTGGTTTTGTGAGTTGGTCCGCATAGGGCACATGTATGAGGCCAGTATTACTCTTTGTGAGGTATGTCTGTGGTATTTCCAGTTGCTGTAGTTGGCATTGTACTCTTTAATGGGTTTTAAGTCTGAAAAGTAGAGGGGAACACTGACCTATATTTCCCTAGATGACACACCTTTTGTGATGATGTGTACCAGGTAGACAGAGTACATGACCAGTGTGGCACTGTGATTATCAAAGGGGAGGCTACTGTCCACCTGTGTCCCATGTTCCCTTATCACACCTTCGGTGTGAGGTAGACTACCACCTATGTGGTAGTTAATGGGTACAGTGTTCTGGCAAGAAGGGATGGCACTGTATTGTCAACACTGAGCTTCAGTCCATACCTTGGTCGCCAGGCAACTGTCGCAGTAAGTATGCCCCATGTCTCTCTCCCTCTATCTATATATATCTACATATCTATCTATATATATATATATATATATATATATATATATATATATATATATATGTATATATATATCTATATATATATATATATAGATATATATATATATATATATATATATATATATATATATATATATATATACATATATATATCTGCATATATATATATATATATATATATATATATATATATATATATATATATATATATATATATATATATATATATATATATATATATATATATATATATATATCTATCTATATATATATATCTATATATATATATATATATATATATATATATATATATATATATATATATATATATATATATATATATATATATATATATATATATATATATATACACACACACACACACACACACACATACATACACACATACATATAAACATCCATTGCTGTACATATAGATGTACATATAGGCACATATACAGTCCACTATTCATGGTGGGAATATCAATTATGCGACAATTGTGAGATATACAGTTATGCAATAATATTGCACAGTGTTGTGCAGACTGTGTTGAAGGTGTCCTCAGCCCATGTAGCTTTAGCAGGCCTCACTGGCTGCAACACTGCAAAACTGACAGAGCATACCCACAGCGTTTAACCACCACATGTCATATACCAGTGAAACCATTATGTAAGACTATACAACAGTATATGGGACACTGTATGTGACACAATGCACCACCTAGCCACAGGAGGTATATATCAAGCTAATGCATGAAGAAAGACGTCATCCATTGCAATGAATGTAAAGTACAGTTACAGTATTAATAGTATACAACAGTAGTCTTTGATGCCAAACCCCTGCCTAACATATGTGCACAGTTGTTGATATAGGTGGCATACTGCTGTACTAGACTATACATGTTGCTAGATACACATATACCCTGTAACACAGATATGATTGAGGGCATGGTACAGGCATAATACAGACACATCAGACATACATACAACACACAAATGTATGCCAACCCAGATGAGCTTTACCTGTGTACAATACAGTACTGTGTGTCACTACTTACAAAACCTTATGCCTGAGGTATGTAATCTGTGAGGACTACAGGAAACACTCAAAACAGTGTTTCCAGGCAATGTGAATATACACCATACTGTACTGTTTAGGCCTACAGCTTCAGGTAGTACTACAGCTCATATGGGAGTTGAATTCACCAGCAGTACCACTCACTAAGCATACATGTATTGCTTTAGCCTACAATGGGACACCACAGTCGACAACAAGGGACTACATCACACCGTATGCCATACTACTTTTTCTGCCTAGCAATAGCATACACATCTTTTGCTGGGATCACAGCTAGGACACAAACTACCATGACAGAAACAATTTCACACTAAGCTATCACACCTTTACAGACCTTGCACACATTCACCAACACATTCACCATCACACTCAGTCAAACTCACATAGCAATTATTACATTAAGTACATGTGTGTGTGCATCGTATCATGGGTAGGTAATACGCTATTGGCCCTAGGGCCTACAGCAGACTAGCCATACACTACCCTGGCCTTTGACACACATGTGATTTAATTTCACTTGCCCCTGTCAACCAGAGCCACAGAGGTGATTCCCGGGGAGTATTTCCTATCTCCCAAACAATCATCAGGAGTATTTATGACAACTGCTAATGAGGAGCTTTGTTTGCTATTGATAGGTGGTTTGTTCCAGAGTATGGCATGTCTCTGAGTTAGGACTCTATCCCTCCAGCATGTGCTGTTTAGTGAGCTGACAAGGTGTAGGGTCCTAGAGCGTGTATCTGGGAGGGATTGCAATATGTTTACATGGAGGATGTCCAACAGCTATGGGTGTGACATAGCTCAGTATGTTAGGCAGAGGTCACCTCTGGGTAGGCGGTATGCAACACAGTGTAGCTGTGGTTTTGTGAGTCGGTCCGCATAGGGCACATGTATGAGGCCAGTATTACTCTTTGTGAGGTATGTCTGTGGTCTTTCCAGTTGCTGTAGTTGGCATTGTACTCTTTAATGGGTTTTAAGTCTGATAAGTAGAGGGGAACACTGACCTATATTTCCCTAGATGACACACCTTTTGTGATGACGTGTACCAGGTAGACAGAGTACATGACCAGTGTGGCACTGTGATTATCAAAGGGGAGGCTACTGTCCACCTGTGTCCCATGTTCCCTTATCACACCTTCGGTGTGAGGTAGACTACCACCTATGTGGTAGTTAATGGGTACAGTGTTCTGGCAAGAAGGGATGGCACTGTAGTGTCAACACTGAGCTTCAGTCCATACCTTGGTCGCCAGGCAACTGTCGCAGTAAGTATGCCCCATGTCTCTCTCCCTCTATCTATATATATCTACATATCTATCTATCTATATATATATATATATATATATATATCTATATATATATCTATATATATATCTATATCTATCTATCTATATATATATATATATATATATATATATATATATATATATATATATATATATATATATATATATATATATATATATATATATATATATATATATATATATATATATATATATATATATATATATATATATATATATATATATATATATATCTATATAGATATATATATATATATCTATATATATATATATCTATATACATATATATATATACATATCTATCTATCTATATATATATATATATATATATATATATATATATATATATATATATATATATATATATATATATATATATATATATATATATAATTACACACACACACACACACACACACACACACACACACACACATACATACACACATACATATAAACATCCATTGCTGTACATATAGATGTACATATAGGCACATATACAGTCCACTATTCATGATGGGAATATCAATTATGCGACAATTGTGAGATATGCAGTTATGCAATAATATTGCACAGTGTTGTGCAGACTGTGTTGAAGGTGTCCTCAGCCCATGTAGCTTTAGCAGGCCTCACTGGCTGCAACACTGCAAGACTGACAGAGCATACCCACAGCGTTTAACCACCACATGTCATATACCAGCATTGCATGCTATTTTCTTTGCCACACACTACAACCTACATAGAAATATTCACATAACAACCTTCAACAACGTAGATATATATATATATATATATATATATATATATATATATATATATATATATATATATATATATATATATATATATATATATATATACACCCTTCACAAACAGTTGCAGTATGTCCCTTGCCCTATGCACATGTACAGATACACAGAGATACGTACTGCTGCCACATATGGATGATTCACAGTATGTAGTGTACTCTTCATAAACATCTACTACATGCCAGCAAATACATATGTGTTATATACCTTTCCTTTGTATTGATCTGTGCCATTTGTTTTTAAAGGAAATAATTTTTATTTATATATTTATTTATTTTTCTCTGTCTGTTGCTCTTTCTTTTTCTGTGTCTCTCTGTTTCTGTCTCTTTGTCTGTCTTTGTCTGTGTCTGTGTCACTGCCTCTGTCTCTGTCTCTCTCTCGTTCTCTCTCTCTCTCTCTTGCTGCAATGAGATTATTGCATGTATAGACAGCAAGTACAGCCTGCTTTTCTAGGTATCTGCACATGTGCATCTGATGGTCTCTGCACCAATTGGTGCCCACCATTTACTAATTGCATGTAGCCTGCTGTGTGGTAATTGCAGTACTCACTGTCATAGCAGCCCCCTGCTATAAAATGCTAGGTTAGGTAGGCATAGCCCTTTCAGCTTTCCAAAGTGGGGCCCATGCTTGTTTGCTGTGGACACCGTTGTGTCAGTCAGAAGGTTGGTATACTTCTTATATCTGAAGCTAGGGTTGTAGCCAGCGATTTGCATGTTGTACTCAAACCTGAATGTTGCTGCTTCTAGTACACACTTGTCAGTGTAGAATTTTACTCACCCCTCCAAATGCTTACACAAGATACATGGGAGTATGTACATTCTTTTCTAATTAGACAATTAACTGCCATACAAAAGTAGTTATTGCAATGTATTCCTCTGGCACATGAACTGTTTGTGAACTACTGTACTGTAAATATTAATTACCTCACTTCTGAACAGTTTATTGTTTATTTGTGTTGACATTAGCACAGGCTGCTCAAGACAACTGGACACATTTCAGTACTGAGTATGACTACCTACATCCTTGGTAGAGCCTGACTACACAGGTATATTGTTCTTTTGGGTAGGGGTGCAGAAGTACAGAGAGCATTATATATTATTGTGTGATGTTTATCTTGCTGAACATACAGGGTTGCTGTGTACCTGTTAGTCTAACAAGGCAAGTAGTCTGTCTGCGTAGCTCCCACTTGTGGACATATCCAGATGGTAGCCAGAGGTTAGCCTATTATTCTTTGTCTGTGCACCACACCAGTCTTTTCTGCACTGGAACAATGGCATTGTCACTGTTGGTTGCTAACAGTGCGTGGCTACATCCTTTGATATTTCTGTGTTGTACTCCTACATAAGGGTATGCTTGTGGGACTCATTCCAAAGCTATTTGCAGAGTGTGTAACAACAGAAAAGCTGAAATGCCTGTGTGTTTCTGCCTCTGCCAGGCCTCTGATACACTCAGGTATATATTTGAACAGCCTCAGGGAAAGGTACATATAAGTGGGGTACACCTGTAATATATTACAGACATTAAGTTGAGACTGTGAGAGAATCAGAGCATATGTATTTATACACCTTTTCTGATGTGCATGCAGTGTGTACACTTACTTATTGACATTATTCATTAAGTATAATTCCCCACTTTTCGGCCTACCGTCAGTACTTTTCAGAGGGATTCTGAGGGACAAAGCTAATATTTGTTTACGGATCAGGGACATCCCTGAAAAGCAGTCACAGTTGGGAAGTATGGCCTCTGTCCTTTTCAAATATGCAAGTGTTTATCCTGCTCTGATACTGTGTGGGGTTTGTAAAGTGCTACTGTAACATTATTTCCTGCTAGAATGGCTGGTTCTCTTTTCACAATCATGTCATGCAATTCAGCAACAACTGCTGGTAAAGATCCACAGAACAAGATTTGTGTTATGGCATTCCAATTTTCTCTTTACATTCACTCGTTGTAGTGCATGATATATTTATTACAGCACCAACTTGTTGTATAGCTACTGTGGCCTAGTGGTACTTCATACAGTGTAGTGTCTCCAAGGTCCGGGGTATGAGGCTGACAGAGGAGTTTTATTTTGCTGCTCAGCAGAACAAGGGCCCTGCCATGCTGAGTGACTAAGGCACTTTTAAGCAGTTGTAAGTGGGTTTGTGTGGGTTTGCTCAAAGAATAGCAATACTTAGCTAAGCGCACACATGCGCACACTTGCTTAAACCTGCTAACTTCTGCTTAAATGTGCTTACTCCCGCTAACCCCCACGCTAATTTCTTTGAAAGAGGAGAAAATGGAGAGATAGAAAAGTGGTGAAAAAGGGGGCACAAAGAGGGAAAGACAGTAGGGAAACAAGCTTGGGATGTGCAGGACAGGTGTAGGGAAGGTCCATAGCTTCCCATTTCTTTACCAGCAACAGCTGTGCATATGCAATAAATTTGGAGTGAAATTTGAAATCTTCAACCCCTGAGAGAGGGGTGAGGACAACAAAGTATGCTATACTGCCAATTATAATTATCAGTTTACATGTCCAGTGGACATGTGTGCGAAATGGGCAGCTATGTATGGGGTGTAATTTTTTTGTGGGAACAGATTGCCCCTTTTTTTTTCAGGTGGGAGTGGAAAGTGAGGTAGAGGAAGTAGGTATATTTGGGGAGGTAGGTTGGGGAGGTAAACAGACAAAAACAAACAAAACGCATACAGTGGTGGAGTATGACACATGGGGTGGGTGAACACAATTGACGGGGATGAATGCTTGGAAATTGCAAGCCCATGAGCCCACAGATGGTAACAGTGGAACTGAGATCCCCACCCATGGGCAGTCACCACTGCACCTTCACAGCCCCAAGAGTGGCTGTGCTGGGCTGTGTAGGAGGGGCAGGCTCACCCGTGAGTCACACCACTCTCGCCTCGAGCTGGCGTAGGGGATCAGCGACTGAACGCTGGATCTCCCTACGCTCCACAGCATGGACCCTTCGGAGGGTGACCGGTTGCCCTTCTCCACCCACGCTTCCATGGAGGGGGACAAGCCCCATCCCCTGCAGCGCTTCCACCCGAAGGTGACACAGGACCAATGGAGGAGGGGAGCCCGGGCCGGGCACCGGACATGCTGGTGCCAGGTGCAATCGCCAGCTGAGGAGAGACAGGTGGGTCTGCTGGGACTGACCTTCCCATACGTTCTGTGATTAGGTGTGTTTAATTACAACATAAACAACAGCATTCCAAATTAGTTGTAACAGAATGCAGTAATATTCCCATTAACCCAACACACCAGGGTTCCAATAGTTGAACAGCAAGCATAACACATGCATATATTGAATGACAGTGGACATTCCAACAGCATGCAGGGATGATTGGTGGCAACAGGCCATCAAGATTGTTGTGTTTGTACAGGGCACATGCATCAAAGTAAATGCAGGTATTTATAGAACAATAGGCCATATGTCCCAACAAATGTTTTGAGATTAGACATACCCATTGAGGTGTGGAATTGCATTGTTTATGCACATACAGTAGGGTGTAGAAAGAAACCTCCATTAACATCGTATAAGTACTTTTAGTTTACACTACATTCCTATTGACTGCAAGTGTATATCACCTACATGTATTATTACACTAGGCAACATGCATTAAGTTGTGTAATGGGTTTGGCTAGTTCATTATATATACCTGACCTATATCTGACATACTAACTGTCCAAGATGCAGATGTTACTGCTACATAGTTATTTATTTTATTTATATTTATATATCTACATATCTGGATGTGTTCATGTGACATTTTCAGTTAAATTTCTACAGAACCCTACATTTCGTGTAGCACACACTTTTCTGGGGAACACATTAACAAGCTACTCATGTGCCAGATTTACCTATGCATGCCAGCCATTAACGAACTTTTGAGGACTGTATATATGCTTCACAGCTACTCGCACTTCCATCATCCACTTTATATGGGACTGCCCAACTGTGGGTTGACAGCACTTAATACAACAGTACTATTTATATAATGCAAGGGTACAACAACATTTCAAAGTAAGTGACACAGCCACACTCCAAGTATTATACCTTTATTAATTACATTACACACTTTTCTACAGGCTCTCTCCTTTATTTGATATTACAGTGCATACGGAAGACATATTCAAGACATATTATACCTTTATTAATAGATTACAATACTCTTTTTCAGGCTCGCTCACTTATTTTGTATGACAGTACATGCAGAGATATTATTCCAGACTTATTTTACCTTTATTAATGGGTTACTACACTCTTTTTCTGGCTCGCTGACTTATTTTATATAACAGTACATGCAGAGAAATTATTCAGGGCATTTTATGGCTGCATTATTGGGCTACAATACTTTTTTTCAGGCGCTCTCACCTATTTTTTATAACAATACATGCAGAATAATTACTAACCTGCCTGGTGGCGCAGCCTTAGCAGCCTATCTGCATAGGCTTGCTGATTCGCAGCACGGACACCTGCAGCTGTGAAGTAAATCAAGGGATATTGAGACATACTGATCCATTATATAGACTTAATTAGCATGTCTTACATACTGCATTCCATGGCTACTACTCAGTAGTGGGGCATCTTGCATGTCACAGGCCTCCTGTATCCATTGGTTCAGTAGGTCCTGCTTCCATCTCTTCAGGTCTGTATGGTAGTGACGGACTTGCTCACCAGTCCGAGGGACACCTGTGGCACTGGTAAGATCAAGAATGATGCCACAATATAGAGATAAGATGATCAGCTTTAACAATTGGCTTAAACACTGGTGTCATTCAAAGGGGATCCAGTATCTGTCTGCCTGGGATGACATGCTGGACAAGCCACGCTGCTTCTCGCAAGGACGGCTTGCACCTGTCACCCCTGGGATTCCGGATATTGGCAAAGGCTCTTGCCACCCCCATAGTGCCTTTTTTAGGCAAGGCTCAAATTCTAAACCTACCACCCTAGAACACAAAAAAGGAAAAAAACTAAGGGTAACGCTGCTCAATGCCAGAAGTCTAAATCTCAAAATGCACGCACTCGAGGCCCTTCTCAGTATGGAGAACATCGATGTCTGTGCTGTGACAGAAACCTGGTTCAAGGCTCCGAGAGCACCCCAGCGCTATCAGGTTTTACCTCATATCATGCGTTCCGCCCCCAAAATCCGGACAATACCAAGAAAGGAGGAGGGGTATCCATATTCATCAAGGACACCCACACCTCAAGACTGGTGGCAACGCATGATGCATCGGAGACCATCCAGGTGCAATTAACCGTAGGCAAGACTGCTCTGCAAATTGTAGCATGTTACAGGCCACCCTCACAAACTCAGGAACCTCACATGGCCTTCCTGAAAACACTAGAGGATAAATGTATCACCAAACACCATCATACTAGGTGACTTCAATTACCCTAATATAGACTGGGAACACTACTCAAGCCCAAACACCCTAGCCCAAAAGTTCCTGGAATTCATAAACTCAAATGCCATGGAACAACTAGTCACCATCCCCACAAGAGGAGATAACATACTTGATCTCATCATCATGAACATGGGAGCACAATGTTCAACACCGAAGTATACCCTCACTGGTGAGATCAGATCACAAACTAATCTCGCTGGAGGTCCTCATCCCACCCCACCTGAAATAAAAAGACCACAGTAAAGAACTTCTCAAAAGCCGACTTCACACTTCTAAAGACTAGTGTGGTCTCCTTTAAGGCCCCCAACCGGCGGAAAACAGTACTCAAGCCGCTGAATCACTTACAAATGCCTTCTACCAGCACCTGCAGGACTGCATGGATAAGGCAATCCCAAGCAAAACAAAGACTCTTTGTACCAAAGGCAAGCGTCCAGTCTGGTGGACCCCAGCCATAAACAAACTCTACAACAAAAGGAGGAAGCTACTACAAGATAGAGCAAAATCCTTAAAAGGTAAGACACCCTTGATCACTATAAGTAAAAACTAAGAGCTCTCATAAAATCATCCAAAGCAAATTTCGAGAGAAAAATAGCTAAAGACTCAAAAGACAATCATAAGGCCTTCTTTAGCTATGTTAGAAACCTAGGAGGAAACTCCCAGATATGCTCAGAACTAGTTCAAAATGATGTGAAGATTACTGATCCTACAGACATTGCCAACATACTGGCTGACAGGTTCAGTGCAAACTTCTCCCCCCAAAAGGAGAGATATCTATACCAAACGATTGCAGCCCCCAAACATCTCCAGCCCAAGTGAGAACTGCTCTCTCAAAGCAAATAACACAGCATCCATGGGACCTGATGGTGTCCCCAGCTGTGTGCTCCACGAACTCAATGAGGAATTAAACCCACAGCTAGGACAGCTGTTTAATCAAAGTCTTACCTCTGGATACGTACCCAGGAGTGGCGCACTGCAACTGTGGTCCCACTTCACAAAGGCGGTGCCTCCACCGACCCTGGAAATTACCGCCCATTAGCTTGACAAGCCTTATCTGCAAAGCCATGGAGAGGATCATAATGGACCTCATAAATAAAGACATAGGGAATTTGCAGACTTTGGATCCAACCCAGTTTGGCTTTGTCAAAGGCAGATCATGCCTTTTAAACTTGGTTGACTTTTGAAACAGTCACCAAAGCCATTGATGAGGAAAGGCAGTCCATACAGCCTACCTCGATCTGGCTAAGGCCTTGATACAATACCCCACTCGGGTATCATTGAAAACTCATCAGCTTAAATGTTAACCCATACATCACAAGATGGGTTGCAAACTGGCTGAGTGACAGAACCCACAGGGTCAGAGTTGCTGGCGCCATGTCAGACTCAAAGCCTGTCACAAATGGTGTCCCACAGGGCTCAGTCCTGGGCCCACTCTTGTTTGGCATCTACTTTTCCGAAGTACAAGCAAACACAGGAGGGTTATGGCTGACAAAGTTTGCAGATGACTGCAAACTGGGCGCCATAGTAGAAAACACATCTGACACAGATATCCTTCAGAAGGGTCTCACAGAAACGGATAACTGGTGCCAGAGCCACGGCCTAAAGTTAAATGCCAAAAATGCATAGTCATACCCTTCGGGAAAAACAAGGTTACCCCTAGCTACCAAATAGGTGGCAATCCACTGAGCACAGAAGAAGTTATCAGGGACCTGGGGACCCAGGTTGATAGTAGTCTGTCATTCGACACCCATGTAGCTAAAGTAGTCAGGAAGACCTTCTGCATTGCCCACTTTATCATGAAGGGATTCTCATCTAGATCAAGGGAGGTCATAGTCTCCCTTTACTCATCACTCATCAGACCAATGATTGAGTACAATGCCCCATTCGGAATGTATCTGACCCGACACTTGCAGCAGCTGGAGAGGCCACAAAGTTCCTCACCAAAAGGATAAAGGGTCTCAAAAATCTGTCCTATGCTGCCCGACTGAAAGAACTCCAGCTCTATTCAGTTAAACACGCTTGCTCAGAGGTGACCTTTGCCTAACATACAAGGCCATGTCAAACCCAGATTTGATGAATATGCTTCACCTCAAAAAATCTAGATCCATCAGAGCCACAAGGGCGGGAGACTTAAACCTCGACACGGCTATTAATAGGACATGCTGGAGGGATAGATTCATCACCCAAAGACTCCCTATGCTGTGGAACAAAATCCCGGTACATGTGAGGCAGAGCACCTCGCTGGCCTTGTTCAAGAGAAATCTTGACCAATGGATGGGAGATCGCAGATATACCCCAGGGATTACCTCAGTGTCACTGCTCGACAGAGGCACAGCAAAATAATGGGTATAGTTCCCCATACTAAAGGGGTGGAGTAAGCCACAAAACGATGGGCTAGGCTTATAAATGCCCTCGGGCAGATAGCCTAGTATGAACCTATGAACCTATAAAACAAGGCAGCAGGATACCACCAACTGCAGAGGAACAGTACGGCACCGTTATACAAAAACATTGTTTAAGAAAAGTAAGTATTTTTTTCTTAAATAATGTCATTGTATAATAGCAATAACTAACTCTGTGGTTGTGGTATACTGAAATTTACCCACGGTTGGCTTTATTTAATCACTTGGGCTTTGCCCTCGTGATTAAACCACACCAACTATAGGTAAGTCTGCAATATATCACACCACGTCATCGGTTATTGCTTAACTATACCACCATTCAATTCAGATGAATCTCACAAAACCTCGAGTATCAAGCCAACCAAAAGACATTCAAACAATACAGCTGGCATCTCAATCCAACCTTCACTGATGGAATCTTGCAGTCTTCATTAGGATCTTTTTATATTGTTTCCTTTCTGACTCACTGTAAAAGCTGCTCTCTGGGTTTTCTAATATCATTTTAGAAACTGGAAAAAAAGGACATCTTTATCCTTCTCAGTTTCTCTTAGATGGTTGTAGATTCTTCCTCCGTCATACTTGTCACCTGAGAAGATTCCTCACTACCCTCTGGAAGCCATGGATGGATTTAGCCTCTGCATCTTTAGGTGAATAACATGTGATTAATTCTCCAGGAAATATAGATATAGCAGTTTAAATGAAAAAAAACAAAAGCCTCTCCTGCACAGATTAATTGCATTACAAAACCCTGCTATACTTTACATTACTAAACAAAAGCCCCTCCTGCACAGATTAATTGCATTACAAAACCCTGCTATACTTTACATTACTAAAGCTAAATAATCAAGATCTCGCCATATTTCTACTATCTGTATTACGTTTTTAGATGTCCAAAGTTTTCACAAAATCCTTTCTTTAAGTTCATAGGTATAGAAGTGAACCAAAAGAGGTATTGGAACCTTGTTGGAGGAAATCCTAAGTGCTTTCTTTATTCCCACCTCTTCACTCAACAGAGCAGTCCATTCTACCTACAGATATTTCCACATTCAGCAGACAACCTTTTCAGAAAAATGTGTGACATGGAAGACTTTATACCTCCTTCTTTCTCAATACCCACAGCTGTAGACCGTAATCTGTAAAAGTTCCAACATTGTTTCCAAAGTGATTATTCTGTGTTTCATGCCTTCTTGCCCCCGAACTTCATATCTACCAGCTGGTCAGAATGAAAACTGATGGATGATTTCACTTCATTAATTCTTTTATCTGATCTTTTAATCTAGTCAGAATAAATTAGTGCTGCACAGTTCTGACATTGTTGACATGAATCTCTTTTTCCAGGCTGCTAATCCCCCTTTTTAATTATCAGTTTCTCAATGATAGCTTTAACAAATTCTTTCTTAGCCCAGGATTCATCCTGATCTCATGACAACTCCTGACTGCAAAAGTGCCTTCTTCACATTTATTTTGCTGTCATTTCTTTGTGTAATAAGCCACAGCACCTTCAGTGCATTAGCGATTACTACTGACACGTTTAATCTTACAGTAATATGTTTAGAATTTTTACTAGGATTCATTTTATGTAACAAAAAAGGCTTTGTAATCCTTGTTATTTTATTCACATGCCTGTGTCTCTATTCCTGTCTCCATTTTACCTGTTTCTGCCTCCCTTTCTAATACAACAACTGAATTTGTTGAACTGAAATTGAATCTAATACAACAGCGCACTCTATAAACACCAGTTTGAGTGCTTGAATGCACATTATTTATTCTTTGTATTAGAAAAGGTGAGAAAGGATGAAAGGGGTGGCTTATGAGAAGAAAGAATTGAATATAGAGAGCTATGGTGGCAAATAACTTTGGAAGCCAACAAATGGCTGGGGCTAAATGATTGTATCTCAATAGCCCACCTTCTTAAATTAAGAGCTGCTAAATTATAAGGTTTTTGAACATGGACTAATAGTTTTTAGGGTTTTACTTTAATTATGTATTTACTATTCTTTATTCTTATTCATTTATGTTAAAAATTATTTTTTTTAAATAGGAGAATGAGGTTTTTAGAAACAGTTTGTAATATATTTAATAACTTCATTTTATTTTCACACACATTTATTTCTTGTAGTCACTTTTTTATTTGGCCTAAGAATTTTTTGTCAATTTCAGTCTCTTTCATAAGATTTTTAAACAGATGATTTATGGTAGATGATTTAGAATGTTTTTATACAATTAATGTCTTTTACCACAAGATGGTGCTATAATCAAGTTTGTATAATGTTTTATCATTTTTCACGGTGGTGGTGCTGCGGTAGCGTTGTCGCCTCACAATAAGACGCTGTCCGGTTCGATTCTCAGCTAGAGCGTCTTCTGCGTGGAGACATGCGTGAATGGGCGTACCTTCATTGAAGGTTGTGCATCAGGCCTGGCAAGCCGGTACGTAAAAATCAACTGCCAATCATTAGCGGACTGGAGTTCCACTGTGGCAACCTCTAACCGGGAAAAGCCGAAAGTCACAAACAAAATAATGTTTTATCATTTTTATGATTATTTCAACATGTGTTTAGTTTTTTATAGTACTCAATTTCATAATAATAACAAGATTTGTAAGCAATTTCATAGTATTTCTTTTTCTTAGATGTCTTAAATAGTCTTTATACATGAACTTTGTTTTTATTATACATACATGCTTTATTTCTACTCTTTTTTAAGTGTTCATGTTTTACTTAATTGGAATTCCTTGATTGGATCCTTTTAATTTGAAAGTATTTAAATAATCATTGGAGATAAACCAACCCACATCTGAAGAAGTTACAAAATGAAAATGTATTTGTGTTGTTGAGCATTAATGTGTTCATTCATTTTTTAGTGGAGTGAATACTTTTAATACATTTCGTAAACCCGGCTGTCGCTTAGCTTTATTGTGTACCCTCCGGGGGTCTATTTTTGAAGTTGGAAACAAAAATACATTTATAGCTACTGATCTCATCAATACTCTAAAAAGCTGTAACTGGAACCCCCCCCCTACAATATCTACCTCTAGATGATGCCGTAGAGTACATTAACACAACCTTCATAAAAATATTAAACCATCATGCACTCCCTAGAACCATTAGAATAAAAACTAACTATGCCCCATGGCTAAGAAAATATACTAAAACTATAATGGAAGAAAGGGACAAGGCCTGGATTCAATATCAGAAAAACAAAACTACTACTTTGAGACAAAACTATGTAGAGCTCTGTAATAAAGCCAAACAACAAATCAAATTAGACAAATCCAGCTACTATACAAGCATGCAAGAAAAATATGCTCACAACCAACAAAAATTCTGGGCCACAAAAAATAGTGTACTGCATCCAGGAAAGTCCACGACTCCAACCTCTGTGCTTCTAAATAACCATGAAAACATTCCTACTCAGTTTAACAAAATCTTTACCGAAACAGTCCAGACCCTAGCCAATGCCGCAAATAGTACTAGCAGCCCCACACCAATAACTACCCTAACCCACTCCAGTATACAAAACAATAGCCCCAGTTTTCACCTACACTCTGTATCCACCAAATCAATATCTAAACTCCTTGGTAAACCTAAACGAACCACTCAAGCAGCTGATAAGCTACCAGCAGACTTCCTTCGGATATCAGCTGCAGCTATAGCCTATCCTGTCTCTATTCTCATAAACAGATCTCTCTCAGAATGCAAACGTCCCCACCTCATGGAGAATATCATATATAATTCCACTGCACAAAGGAGGCAACTCCTAAGAGCTCACCAACTATGGTCCAATAGCAATCCTATCACCTTTATCCAAAATATTAGAAAGAGTTGTTCATACTCAACTAATAAAGTACCTCCAGAATAAGAACCTACTCTCCATATCCCAGCATGGCTTTAGACCTTCCCATAGCACCACAACAGCACTACTATCATTTACCAACATAGTTAACCACCACAGAAACAAGGGTCTATTTGTTTCTTCCATATTCTTAGACCTATCAAAAGCCTTTGACATGGTAAACCACAGTCTGCTTCTTGATATCCTATCCACCCTAAATATAGGTCCCTCCTCTATATCATGGTTTAATAGCTACTTATCTGACCATCAGTAAGCAGTTCTATGGCAGGACCAATTGTCCCCCCTGTTACCAGTAACCATAGGAGTCCCTCAAGGATCCATCCTTGGTCCATTGCTGTTCTCTCTATTTACAAATCAGATCTCTTCATCCTCTCCCACTGCCTCAATAGTACAATATGCAGATGACACTACCCTCACATGTGCTGCCCCTACCCTTAGTGAACTGCAAACCCTTACCCAAAATAATTTCATCCTAGTCGAAACTTGGTTCACTAACATCAAATTTCTTCTTAATCCCAAAAAAAAAACTAATTATTTTCAAACTTGGCAGAGCTCCTCCCCTAAATAATAATTTCACCATTAACTCCAAAGAAAACATTCAAACCAGTCCAACCACACAAACACTAAACTGCTAGGCATATAAATAGACAATAAACTGAGGTTCGACATCCACATGGCACAAACCATTAAGAAAGTTAATAAAAAACTTGGTCTCCTCTACAGGGATAAACAGTCTATGACAAAATGCACCAAAGTAACCATCGCAAGGACTCATCTTCTATCCACCCTCGTCTATGCCTCTCCCATCTTGACCAATCTCTGCCAAACTGATCTACGTAAAATGGAATCTTGCTACAACAAGATTGCCAAGTTTGCTACTGAAGCCTCATATAGGTCCCACCACTGTCTATCCCTTAAGCAACTCAACTGGCTTGAGTTGCCTCATATAATTCTACTCAATCAACTCCCTATAGCACACAAATTCTACTACCTCCCTGAGATAGCCCAAGCACTTCAGCACCTAATTCAGCCCCACATTCCCTCTATAGACTTAAGATATAGTAACCAGAACCTCATAACTGTCATCAAACATAAAAACAAAGCTGGTAAGTCCCTCTTTGCCAACACCATTGCCAAAACCTGGAACACACTACCAAGCCAAATAGCTTCTACCACCTACCTCCTTTAGTCAATTCAAAAAACTCCTGAAAAACCACTATATAAGTAACTGGCTATGCTCATGCCACTCACCAGACAAATTAATACCAAGAGAATTTGTCAGGGTACAGCTAAGTATAAACAGTTTCTCCCCTGAAAGCTTCCATTTACATTTACCTTACAAAACTTATAACTGCAAAAGAAAAAAAAATGTACCTCTGATTTCTACTGTTAGAAATGTTAATCACTAGCATGATGTCCTGTTGTGTGTATATATGCTATATGCATGTTTGTTAATCATTAGCATGTTTTCCTGATGTGTATATATGCCATATGTATGCATGTTCTACTTCTTTTTACTCTCATGTAATGTATTGTAATGTGGAGCATTTCTCCCTGGGCCTCAGCTGAAAATGGACCTGTGTCCAGTCAGACTTTTCCAGTAAACAAATGTAAAATAAAATAAAATAAAATAAATAAATAAAGTAAAGAAAAGTAGGGCTGTAGTAGTACTGTGTGCAGGACAGAAACCATGTTGCGTAGAAGCTAGGAGTTTGCTGTCACAGAGTTGTTTTAATAGTTGGCTTTGTACACACTTCTCAAGTATCTTAGATAATGGAGAGAGAATGGAGATGAGTCGATAGTTAAGTCATTTGTGTTTCCACCTTTGTGCAATAGTGTTATAATATATTTTTTTCAAATTTGAGGGACCGAGGACTCTAAGTTGGATCTATTAATTACAATATGTATGGTTTAGGCTATTGCTTTGCCACCAAATTTCAGGTATTGGGAGGGGAGGTTAGCAGATAAGGATCAATGTCTTGGTTTATTCAGTATTTTATATACTACAGAGGTGCACATTGGTTTTAAGGACAATGTTGGAATTGTAAGGCTGTTGTTGGTGACATCACTATGGAGTGAGGGAATTATGCTGGAGTTGTTTAGAGATGAGTTTGAGGTGGTTGTCTTTTTGTTGGAGGGTTCATTGTTTATGGATGAAGGTTCACTGACAAGTTTAAGAATGCTATCTATAAAGTGAGAGTTGAAAATGGGCTATTTGTTGTGGGTCTTTATCTGGGAAAAGTGATGGGTTTTGAGTTGTCCCAAGATTAAGGAGTGAAGAAACTGATTTCCTGAATGTTTTTTTGCATTACATCTTGAACTAGACAGTTGTTGTGAAAAGCATTTTTGTCATCTTTAACTACTGACTTTAGCTTTATTACAGAGTTGTTTGAAATTAATTTCATTACCTTGATTTTTGTTTTTACACCATTTTATCCAAGCTTGGTCTCTTGATCAGACCATTTGTTTAGTTGGTTTGTAAGTCAGGGAGCATGAGTAAGTTCTGACCTGTTACACTGATGGGGGGGGGGGTTAAAGTATTTAGGGTATTAAGGAAGATCTGATTAGAATGATTTACTGCTTCTAATGGTAATTATAATGGAATCCAATTATGAGCATTTAGGGTGTTGTTGAAAGTTGTTTAACTGAAGTTAGGTTTCTGGATGCTCTATAAGAGAGGGGTTTTGGTACCTGAGTATGGGTTCGATGTGTAAGGGCAGGTAGATGGTCACTTAGAGTATTAGGTAGAACACAAGTGTTGGAATATTTGTGTGGATCTGAGACAAGGATCCAATCTAAGTTAGATTATGGTTGGTTATTTAGTATTTGTGTGGTGCCTGTAACCAGTTATGCATACCTGTGGAGGTTAATACAATTAGAAGTGGAGTCTGAGGTTAAATTTTTCCAGCTGATGTTAGTGTTACCAAGAATGATGGTTTCATTGCTTACATTTTGGGTTGTCCAAGATAAAAAAAAGTCTTCAAGAGTAGGGATATTTTGGCCTGGGGGAATATATATTGCTGGTATGGGTATGTTTTTACCATTGTTTAATTATAATGATTTTTGCAGAATTTCCATTTTGTTAAAAGTTGGGAGAGATTTGGAATAGGATGTAATGGTTAGAGAATTGCGATACATTATAGATACATTGCCCCCTTTCTTTGTGGGTCTAACTTTTTGAAGGATATTATAACCACTTGGAACTATTTCAGTGTCTAATATGTGTGGCTTTAGCCAAGTTTCTGTGACAGCTACTATATCAGGAGTTTATTGAGAGTGACAGACATGAAATTCTGTGATTTTATTAAATATATTCCTTATATTGATTGCAATCATAACAAGGTTGCAATTGCTTCTAGTTATGTTTGAGGAAGAAGAGGGGGTGTGGTTTATCTTGGGGGGGCAGTGCTTGGGTGAAAATCACTGTTTTGAGTTAGTAACAAGAGATGATTTATAATATGTTTGAAGTAATGGGGTTTAGTAAAGGGCTTGGTGAAGTGCTAGGATATAGTTTGAGTGTGTTATTGATGTGGAGAAATTTGAATTTATTAGTGGATATGTTGCTACAATTGAATATTGATGCTGAGATGTTAGAGAAACATATTAGGTTGTGGTGTTGTAATTCAAGTGGTAGTTTTTGGAGGTAATGAGCATTTCATGTAGTGTAGGGAGGTTGCTCAGGTCACTATGAGGATAAAAATGCTGAGAAAGAAAATAAAAAAGTGTTAGCTGTCTGGTATTAGACATTTTGTGGAGGAAATGAAATAGAATATGTGCTAGATTAGAAATATATTGATTGAGATGTTTGGGAGAATGGGTGGAACAGAGGGTGCCTCTAATTGAACTATGCTATGTGAGGCTTGGATGTGGGTGTAAAGTGGCTTATTGGAAGATGATGTAGTGAGAGTGGTCTGGAGGAGTATAAGTTTAAGGAAAGTGGGGGTGGGTGGGAATGGGGAAGGGTTGGGGGATGGAGTGTGCCAGAGCAGAGTGATGGTAAATGGAGTGGGATGGACTGAGTTTGAGTCATGGCTGGAGAACCCAGAAAACAATCTGTAAGTTGTTATATAGAATAGCATGTTGAAATAGATTATGATAGGTAAGGAGATCAACACTTTCTAATTAATTATAGGGCACTTTCATTTATGGTAATTAGGAGAGAAGAACTAATCATTACAATCAGATATGAACTATTGATTAAATAAAAAGAGAGCTATTGTTTAAAATCAGAAGCGGAGCCTGAGAACCAAGGCAAAAATAAATGGGAGAGTTAAAATAGAAAGGGTTGTGATGAAAAAATTGCAGGAGATAAATAACTGCAGTGTGTTACAGCCTCAATATTACCACTAAGGTAGCAGAGTAAAAATAAAAAAATATGAGTGCCAAGGTAAAGATGGGGGGAAATAGAGCATTCCTGTGTTGTGCAACTGATGTTACTTAAGGGATGTACAATAAGTTTTTATTATTTATTATATTAGTGTACCTTAACTTTGTATTGTTGAGCTAGATATTTTCAGTAGCTAATAACATACATAGGCACTTGAGGGCCATTTTGCACTGAAGTGCACTTTGGGTAGGAGCAACCAAAATTATGCCGTGTTTTTCTGGTGTGTTTCCTGGGTGAGCTGGAGTTGAAAGGCAAAACAGGTACCAAGAGAGAAAAATAGATATGGGAGAGAATAATAACATGAATTATACAGTATACATTTTAAGGGAAGGACAGAAACATACAGTGGAGAGATGGTAGATTAGAAGTGTTTATAAAAGTAGGAGAAGAGACAGTACTGAGTATGTTAGGTTTGCAGCATTTAAAAATTGCCAGGCAGCAGAAGAAGCAAGCAAAATGTACTGAAATCCTAACACTATTAAAGCCAGCTCTTATATTGGGCACTCTAGAAACACCAACACAAAATGCACTGAGTGTCTAATTTCACCGGTATGCTGTAGTATCAGCTACGCATCACATATTGTTTACAGAAACATGAAAATCCAATAATATAGGCTTACATTATCAGCAATGCAAATTGGATACATGAAAGCAGAAGCCTTATAAGTCAAGAATTAATTGTTGGATTAACCAAATAAGTTTGGAACTTAACTTGGCTACTAGGCATCAACATATAACAATGTAATAAAGAGTACACGAGAATGATCCTCAGTCCAGCCGTAATAACTATAGTGAAGACTGTTGATATGTAGACAAGAGTCCAAGCATATAGCAACTAACATTTACAATTTAAAATAGCAGTCCAGGTGAGTCCACTATACAGCTAACTGAATAATTTATTCTAAGCAATTTGGGCATCATCAGAATCAGTAAAATTGCAATTAGCAAGGCAAGATACAACTCTGAGTTCCATAAGACACTTACAGTGACAAATACCTATCTGTTCAGTAGTACACCTAAATAAAACACTAAAGACCATGGGAGCACTAGCTGTAACAATTACTACCAGGGTAGGTAATACATGAAACTGAAAGTGAAATTAAAAGCTATTCCCAGATGATAGCATAGATAATGAAAATTACAACTTACAGCACAGCAGAGATGATAAATTATGATCATGTTGTGGTCTGTTCTCTAATCTGTAATGTTTATTTATGGGATTAATACACTTCTTGTACGTCTTACCGTATATCTCAAATGCAAATATCTGCCTAGCTTTCACTTCTCTTTTTTTGACAATTGTCTAGTTCTAGATAACGTTTACAGCTGTTTTATATCTTTTAGAAGTGACAGGTCAGCCAAGAATCTCTTGAGTATTAGCCAGTGAATACCCCTAGTAGACTATAGGCATCCTTAGATTTCTTTGTCTTTTCTAAAAGGCCGAGTTAAAAAAATATCATAAACCAAACACAAGTATTCTCAAACAGCTGACAATATTTAGAAATGTGAAACTAGAAATGCCTTTAAGTAGAATTTCTTTATTACAACAGCAGCCAATGTTTTCAAAGTTTTTATATTGGTATTATATATTATGATGAAAACTACTAGGCTTATATTTTTGTCTGGACTTTCTAAAACAACTCTTTGTGTTTTGTTAACCTTACTGGCTTGGCATATAAAAACATCAGCAGTCTTGATCCCACGTTGATACGTTTTCATATGATGACAGGCAATTCTTTTTTATGCTACCTGTTTATAAAAGTTTCATATTTCTCCTATGTTCGGCTAAAGACCCCACTATGAGGCATACCTCAAAGATTTTTAAAGACTGGAAATCTTAACTCAAATTCCCTTAAAATGTTAACAAAAAAAATCTCCTTTCTGTAGTCATATGGGTAGTTTAGACCATTACCTCTAACTAAAATATATAGCAGCTCCACCAACTGTTACTGAATTGCACACACAATTTAATGTGGTTTCAATGAACTGCAAGTAAGAAAACTACACGTAAAGTTGACAGAATGGAGTACCATCATGCATCAGCAGTACAAGAACATTTTTATAGAAATATAGAAATGACTACTAGAGCAGGTATACAAGCAGCAGTTAATATATCTTAACATGTGCTACTTACATTGTAAATCTCATTAGCAGTTTTCTCCAGTGTTATCTAAAGTTTGAGCTAATACTATGCAGTAGATTTCAAGTAACATGAATCTTGCAGTATTCATTTAAAGGTTGTTTTTTTTACTGAGTTGCATTCATCAACTTAAGGAACATTTGCTTGCAGCTCAAAACTTGCCTATATAATTGAGTACTAAAGACTTGAATACACAGACTGTATTACTAAATATACCCGCGGTGGTGGTGCTGCGGTAGCGTTGTCGCCTCACACTAAGAAGCTATCCTGTTCGATTCTCAGCTAGAGTGTTTTCTGCGTGGAGACATGCGTGAATGGATGTACCTTCGTTGAAGGTTGTGCGTCAGGGCTGGTAACTCGGCATGAAAAATCAACTAACAATTATTAGCGGAAAGGAGTTCTGCTGTGGCGACCCCTAACCGGGAAAAGCCGAAAGACACAACAACCTTACCTAGGTATGTGCAGCCTTGAAGGAAATACATTTAGAGATTAAGATGCAGTGTCAAAACACCAACATCAGATTGCACAGAGGTTATTTTACACTTCAAAAAACACCTTTCATTAAGTGATGGCTTATTGTAGGTATATGCATTTTCAAATGATTAGGGTATGTTACTGGAACCTGAGCAACTGGTGTTCACATTACTGTAACTGATTCAATTTAAATAAGGAAGTAATGCATATCTAGCAGATAACTAACAATTAATCCCTTAGATGGCTTCCAAGTATGCAACTAAGTCCAGAAGGTTTAGGATCATTCCTTGGAAGTCTTTGCATAGATATTTTTATACCCCACGCAAACTTCAAATAATTTTTCATTAGGTAGATCACAAATGTTGGAGGTATGATGGGGAAGAAAGAGATAACTAGGAACATGGTAGTGAAATGCGTTAGAAGATTTAAAATATTCCCCTGCAGAGTACTTTGTCAGAAATGTTGGTGAGCAAATGGCTGCAACTAAGTATGTTTTTTTTTTCAGTTGGGACACTGGATCTGAATTGCCTACACATATTATGGCCTTATTAAGTTTAATTCTGTTGGATGCCAAAAAAAGCAGTTAATAGAAAATGGAAATCAAAGTTTAAATTAACTGCATTTGAAGTATTGGATGTAATAAAAGAGAAAAAAGAACCAGAGAGGGATCTTTAGAAAGGGGAAAGAGCAAATTACATAGAAATAAATTATGTGGAATAATGTCCTTGGAGGAGGAGGTATGAGGCTTAAAGAAAGGCAGAAATTCATCAATTTATGTAATGTTGGGCTGGTGATAATTGGAAAGGAAGAAAGAAAAAATATGTGGTGTATAATGCATGTAAATGAAAAAATGTTAATATAGTTTGTTTTCTTTCCTGTTAACATATGTTGCCCTACTTCTTGATAATTTAATAAAGGTGTTAAAAAAAACAACAAAACAATTAATCCCTTAGAAATATTGTTTGCTCCATATTACACTGTAAAACTGCTCTGGACCTGGGCAAAATTTAAAGCGTTTTCTTCAATGTACCCCAAAGCTTACAGAAGGAGTTTCAGCATTTGAAAGCATAACATAAAAATTGCTATAACATTCCTCATTCTTCTCTCCATAAAGCCCTTTCCTATCAGCATACTAAATATGTTGCATTACTTGCAAACATGGTACTCGAACTTAAACACAGAGCGACAGATTAATGTTAATTAAATGAACAATAGCAATATGTACAAACAGGCTTGTACAGTAAAAGCATTACATGTTAATAGTAAATCATTAAAACAAGGTGATGTGCAGACAGTATTCCCACGGATTGTTACTTGAAATGATAACAGGCCATGCGGCAGAACAAAGAGAGTCAATGTCAGCATGAAACTTACAGCCATTTCCCCATGAGTTTCTCTCCTTTAGGAGTTTGATACCATGGTAACAATAGTTAAGTGTTTGCAGTGTATAGGGCTTGTCCTGTGCATGCTTAGTGTTGGTATGATACATGCTGTCAAATTTTTGGTGAGTTTAGAATGGATGTTTTACTGATGATGAGGAATGATTGTTGTGGATTTAAGGTAGATTTAGTGGGGAATTGAATGTGCTAGGAAGTATTTATGGTTTTCATACGTATTGCATCCTCTTTCTGTCTACTAGAGGGTAAGGACGGCTGCACATACTTTTTACTGTTTGATGGTATAAAATGTAAATGTCGCCTTGGCTCCAGATAAAGTGCTTTTTCTCACTGGACTGGCTTGTTTTTTTTTGTTTTTTTTTCATCAACAAGAGAAAATGATGGAATTGTGTGCTTGGTTTGGTATGACTGATCCCTAAAAGATGTTGTACCTGTGTGTTATTCAAAATATATGCCATATTTTATGGATCTCTATTTACAGTACATATTTTTGTAATCTCCACCCACTGTATTCAATGAGTTCCAGTAGTGTCTTTTCTTTCAAGGTGACTTTCATTTCATTGAACAATATTACTGTTCTTTTTTTTTTTTTTTTTACTTGGACCATTTTTAAACAGGAATGTAAACTGAAAAGATACCAATGCATCACTGCATGATAAAACAAAGGTGGATGTCATTAAAGACCCAGCTGAGTGGTAGATGCAACCAGCAGAAGAGGGCCCATCCATGCTAGAATGATTTGAATTGTTTATGTTTAGGGGTTGCCTAAAGGAGTATGACAGAGTCTAAATGTTTACATAATAAGTGTTTGACAAAATATAGAAAGATGTCAGTAGAGACAGAGAATCTAAGAAACAGAGAATCTAAAACAGCACTCTGATAGTCAAACACTTAGGATAGGCTGGATCTTTGAATCCTCATGACACGATAAGATGCATTATTTGATATGTCTGCCACAAAAAAAAAATCAGTCTGCAAATGCCAATTGCTTAAAAGAAGTAAAGATTACAAGTATTTTTTTGCCTGCACTGCTGCAATGTATATTTGATATTGCCATTCCTCGGGACCATCTACCTTGTAGTTTGATGTGCTACCCATTATAAATTTTGCTGTGGTTTCCAAACATGTTCAGTAGTATATATGCTATCATGAAGCATAACAAATATCATCAACTGGTGGCATATCTGTAATCTCTCAAACTCTACATTTGCTGGTAGTAGCTGTCCTGTTTGACTACCTTTGGGGATCTAGTATTATCTCTGGAGATGCTGACCACTGAGAATTGCCCACATTAGCTATCCTTTCTTTCTTATGAGTGGATGACTCTTGAGGTGTTGCCTTCCTTATGTTGCTTTTACTGACTGTTTGGCAGAATGGGACAAGATACACAAAGCTACCTGAAAAGCAAATAGTCCGTTTTTCTTAAAACTGGGAAAAGATCTGCTTCACAAATCCTATTAAAGACTAATCTTATGGCTTAATAGTAAAGCAAGACATTGTCTGATATGCTATCTTTATAACACACTTTTATGAATTGGGGAACAAGTAGGATTTGTGAAGACCAGCAGATCTCCTGATAATTTTGGATAGTAA
This sequence comes from Protopterus annectens, assembly GCF_019279795.1. Classification (NCBI taxonomy): domain Eukaryota; kingdom Metazoa; phylum Chordata; order Ceratodontiformes; family Protopteridae; genus Protopterus; species Protopterus annectens. The sequence continues at coordinate 332,303,090 of NC_056734.1, forward strand.
CTTGTCTGCTGGTAAAGGTATCAATCAATGGAGAAGAAAATTGTGATTTATCATTAGATGTCAATAGTATTTGACCACATTTTGGGAATTTTTAATGTATTTTTTTTACTTGAAAACAATGAAGACAATGTGATTCTACCGAATATGCAAAGCTTACATGCTAAATTTATGTAGAGCTCTCTTGCTACGTGGCAAATGCAATCAGAGTTTCTGTACAATCTTTGTTATACTTAATGGAAATTGAAAAATGTGTCTGCTGCCACTGTATTTGTCTAAATTTACATTAGAACCACTGATTTGCACTATAGCCACAGCCTTTTATATTCACGGCAATCTCTTTCTAGTGGAAAAGTTATACTTTTGGCAAACAAGGATGAAGTGTGGATCTTGCTTGGAATTGTTTAGTGCTCATTGTATTGTGAATCCACAGTGATGATTGATTGTAGAAGGTATTCTAAGGCCAAAATTAAAAAAAAAAAAAAAAATATATATATATATATATATATATATATATATATATATATATATATATATATATATATTATTTCACCTGTCCAATAAAATGACTAACAAAATATGTAATTGTGAAAAAAATGTTTTAACTAGGTCCTTAAATGAATAATATGTTTAGGATTGTAATTGTCAGCTTCTCCAGAAATGGTAATGGAGTTGAACCTTGATAATATTTGAAATTTATATATGTGCCCGCATATGGAAAAACTTGACTAGCTGGTGTTGTTCTTCGTGGGGAGATCTGGCTTCCTGAAAATGAGCAAAACCACATGTTTGCTATACTCTTTCTAAATCTGTACTCTGTGGCTGGATTCAAGGTGTTTTTTTTTTTTAAATCGGATAAACTACGTTCATATAGGATGATGTTCAAAGATAAAATATTATTTAGGTTCCCTTTACTTTAGAGCAAAACAGGAACAGGATAACTATAATATTAATGGTGGATTTGCTTTCTGTTGACTTATTTTTAGGTGAGAGTATAGCTAGCTATGTAATTCTACCTATCATCTTTAATAGGATTGGTATTACACGGTTTATCTCAGAGTCTTTCCTTTTCTAAGTCTCAGTCTTTCAGATGAAGCTAAGATTTGCCCATTTTAGATGTTTATTGCAGTATTGCATCAATTTAGACTAAGATGGACTTTACACATTAGGCCATAAATAGTATAGTTGTTGATATAAAATTCCAATTTTATTATTGCAGAAGTGCCAACTTGGATAGACTGCAGCACTCTTTTAGCATGTGAGTTTGGGGATGTTTTGGCAGGTTTTGTCAGTTGCACCTCATTACAATTGTAGTAGGTTTTCATTGGCACAAGTAATACAGAGCACTGATAGAGAAAATGTGACTGTTCTTTATTTTGAACTGCTTACATTGCAGAAATATGAATATAAATTTAACTTGTTCCTTTGGGAAAAGGAACTTGGGTTTCAGACATAGGAACCCCTTTAAATAAGTAAGAAAAAAATTCAGACCCCTCTGTCTTCTAGATAAAAGTAACTTCTTAATGAATCTGGTATAACTATATTGCACTATACGGGATTAGTCATCGGAAATAGTGACCTAGCAGCCATTATTGGTGGTGGATTTAACGTAAGGCTGATTTTATATTATTTACACTAAGAATACTAGGAGGCTGTACTGTTAGGGCTGATTGTTAAGCAGGATGTTGAAGTATAGCCTGATATTAATTCACCTTAGGGAATAGAAATATGTAATGAATGCTGACAAAACTGTCATGCAAACATAAGATGCACATATCATTTATGTAATTTTCAGTTTGCCTAGTATTTTTTGAGAACTGTATGAAAAATTTTCCTCTAGCTCTATGGTTTGGCAGTCAAAGGTTCTTTCATTTTTTTCAAATTTTCAGCTGACTCTTGGTCACTGACTGATGGTACAAAAAAAACTGGGACAAGTTTACATTTGCAATAAAATCATGGGGAAATGAAAGGGCTGATTATGCACCCCAAAGTAGGATGAAATGGGTCACAGGACTCTCATCTAGCCTGGAAATCCCTGTCTCTCACTCAAAAAATAACAGGTGGGCCATTTTATAATGTAGTGCAAAGAATAGATTTCAGACATTAGCACTATTCATAGCATATACTGAAATTCTATTTCAGCTATTAAATGTGATGTTTGTATTTCATACCAACCATCTGTCTTTATGCATATCTGCAGTCACCAGTGCACCAGTAGTATAATCTGACAAAGAAGCTACAGTGAGCCAGTGGTTGACTAGCTCACAAACCAACACTCGCTACTTCATTTGGTACACGATGTATCATGTTTTACCCATGAACAACTGTGCGTTCTGATATTTTTTTGGTCAGCCAAGGTCAAATCTCATTAAGACACACATGCCATATCAGAGAATCAGAATCCACATGATGACATTTGATAAATTACAAATGAAATGCCTGTAAATGTGTTTTTCCTACTTATTACAGCCTAAGCACTTACATATAAGGTAGTAACTAAGCATGTTTGGTCACTGGACTAATACTTACTTTCATATGAGCAAATTATTTGAGTCAGAAAAAATACTGTGTGCTAGAAATGATAATGTTTTATGCAACTTGGATTACACTATTGCATAATGGTCCACCTGAGGTTTTATAAAGTCCAGGTGAACTCCATTTTGCCAAACAAAATCACAACTGACATTCAAGAATTGACAGTCTAAACTTACCTGACTTTCTGTTAAATTCCTAGGTAGTCCTTCTTAAATACAGCCTTTCCTGGAAATGTATTTCTGTGCAAGATAGAACAAATGCAGCCATTTTATCATACAAATATTCTCATCTATTTAATTTCATACTGCAGTCAGATAGCTTAAGATTAAATTAATATTTTGTCAATGGCATCATAATAAGCTATAAAAATACAATCAGATCATTTATTGGTATTATCTCCTTGGTCTTTCCAACAATAACATTTAAAATAGAATACATTATTTGGCTCCCCTGCATGGCTGTACATTTGTCAGATGGTGAATAAAAAGTGTATGATGTGTGTTGACCATAGTTGACAATTCAACTGCACTGACTTTAGAGCAATTTATGAAACAAAATTCAATTTAAAGTGGTACCATTAGTTATACAGTCATCAACATAGCAAATTATTATTTATTTTTCTCCACACTACACCTGCCAACTTACCCTCTCTGAATTAATAAATTATCTATTTACTTTACAACCATGTAGTTTCACCTCTGGCATTCTCTGTTTCTTTTCATTCATGGTTCCCTTTGCTGCTCTTCTTCAACTTTTCTGGGCTTCTGTTCTATACTTCTGGAACTTCTGTCTTATATACCTCTCAAACACTTAGCACAAGTAATCTGGAAAAGTCATAAATTTTATTTATCATTTATTATTTGATTTATTTTACATTTGTTGACCCTGTTTGTCCAGCTGAGCTGATAGCACTTTTCCAGCAGAGGCCCAGGGGAGAAAATCTCTACATTATTAACATTTAAACAAAATTGCACAAAGAAAGTGTTAACGACGCTTAAGCTCAAAGTATACAAGAGACAAATCTAACATTCTAACTAGAGAAAAAAAATACAATCATTGAATAACATGTGGGGATATTGTGCTGACATTACATCTGTAAATATATTAACATAAAGAGGGAAAAGAAAAATGTAACTGTTGTATCTACAGCCCAGTTGTAATATGAGAAGATATGCAGGGGGTATATTAGTAAGGATGAATTAATGTGGAGTAAAAGACAAATAATCAAGTTATGGGAGAAAGATAGGTGGTTGTAGAATGTATAATAGAAATGAGTAGACGTCAGACAGAGAATTAGAGATAGGAAAGGATAGGGGTTTAAGTGGGGGTGAGTACAGTGGCATATCCAGTGGTTTGTTTGTAAGTCTTTGACAGTTGATTTGGATAGTTTGTAAGGAAACACCTCAACCATTATTCCAACCTCCCAACCTCCCCTTTGGTTGTTTAAGAGATCAAATCTCTAGTGGAAGTTTGTTCCAAGAGATGGCAGGATGATAACTATAGAAGTTTTGACCATATTTGCTCTTTGGTTTGTAGATGTGTAGTAGGTTTTGGTCTGAGCTTCAGACGGACTTAGAGGAGGTGTATGAGGAGATCAGAGGAGTTAAGCTAGGACAGAAAGAAGGTTGGTAAAGGATAGAGTGAATAATCTGAAGTTGTGAGAAGAGAAGCAGGTGGGGTAGTTCCAGCCAGTTTAAGTGTTTTAGAGAGAGACAGTGGTGGGATTTGTAGGTTTGATTAGCAGCAAATCTAGTCACTTTGTTATAAGTATTTTCTAGTTTGGTTAGGAGGGTGGTTTGGAGGTTAGAGAGGATTTGAGAGCTGTATATTAGGCTTGGTAGGAGGCTGGTGTGAGAAAGGGTAATCTTGGTGTTATCGGATACGTATTTTTTCTTTCTGTATAGGAGGCTGAGTTTTTGATGTTTTTTTTTTTTAATACAGTTGTTGACATGCAAATCAAATTTCAGTTGGTCATCAGTTAAGACCCCTAAACGTTTAGTGTGGAGTTCGACTAGGATGGGTGTATTGCCTAGAGAGTGGATAATAATGAAGGTTTATTTGAGGTTATTTAGGCTTTTGGGGAAAAATAGTAAGAGTTTATTCTTTTTAGAATTTAGAATTAGGTGGTTGTTGGATAGCCAAGACTCAACGGAATTGAAGGATTTCTGAATAATGGAATGTAAGTTGGGTGGTGTCTACTATGGTGATGACAATAGAGTCATCAGCATATTGGATGAGAGCAGATTGGGGGCAGGTGGTATAGAGTACATTAGTGAAAATATTAAAGAGTAATGGCCCAAGAATAGATCCTTGGGGGACACCCATATTGACAGGGAGGTAGGGGAGAGAGCTGAGAGCCATTTGACTGTAGTCAGTCGGTGAGGTAGCTGGAAAACCATGCAGTAGCAGGGGAAGAGAAATTAAGATGTGTGAGTTTGTCCAGAAGTTTGGAGTGAGACACTTTGTCAAATGCTTTGGAAAGATCTATGAATTAGCATGACACTAGTTTGCTGTTATCCCTGGCCTGAGAGATGGTTTTGATGAAGGATAGAAGTGCAGTAGTTGTGCAAAGTGTAGGACAAAAACCTTATTGTGTAGGAATGAGCAGATTTTCCTGAAGTAGGTGTTCCATGACTTGCTTGTCCATGCATTTTTCAAGTATTTTTGTGAGAGGTGAGAGGATGGCTATGGGTCTGAAGTTGGAGATTTCAATGGCATTTCCCCCTTAATGAATGGTTAGGATATAGAATTCTTTCCAGATAGAGGGAAACTTAGATTCAGTGATAGACCGGTTAATTAGAATAGAAATTGGGAGGGCAACAGAGTCAGCTGCTAGCTAAATAAAGTGAGGAGGTAGGCAGTTTACAGATGCAGAGCAGGGTTTTAGCTTGTGAAGTAAAGATTTAATGTAGCTGATAGGTATAGGTTTGATGAAGAAGTTTTTAGAGTTTTGGATAGAGGGAGGATCAGGAGGCGTATTTGTGTTGGAGTTAGAGGAAATTGGACTTGTCAGCTTACTGATAGTTTCTATGAAGTAGGTGTTAAATTCTGATGCTGTTTCAAGGGGTGTATTAGTAGGGCAGGGATTTAGAGATGAGGTGTTACCAGGGTGAAGTATTTGATTAATCGCATGCCAGAATTTCTTAGGATTAGATCTCTGAGAGCTGGGTGGATTATTATAGTAGTCCTTTTGTCTTTATTCACTTGTCTTTTAGTAAGGTTTCTGAGTTCTTTGTATTTCTTCAGGTGTATGGGTAGGTTAGTTTTCACACAGGTTTTTCACATTCTATCTCTAGCTTTCATTAAGGAGTGGGTAGCACTTGTTAACCAGAGGGATATGTTAGTTTTGACATATATAGTGCGTATAGGTGCTAGAGAGTTAAGTATGTTTAGAAAAGGGGAGTAGAAAAAGATGACAGCATCATCAAGAGGGAGGTGGAACAGGGAAGACCAATTTACTTTGGAGAGGAGAGCATTAAAAATATTATTGTCAAAGTGTGACAGCTTATGACATTTGATGTATCTGTGTGGTCTGGGGAATGGGATGAGAATCTAAGAATTTTTATTGGACAGTGATCACTAAGGGAGTCTGGCAGAGTTTCAGGGTTGTGAGATTTATGTGGGTCTGAGACTAATATCCAGTTGATAATTGAGCTGGAGTTATACATTTTATTGGTGTGGGTGGGAGTAGAGATCAACTTGGTGAAACCATGCAGGTTGAAGCTTATAGTGGAGTGAGGTGAGCAGAGTGGCAGCCAATTAATGTTGACATCCCCCAGAAGGACGGTTTCAATATGAATGCATTGAGCAAGCCAGGAGCGGATGTGTTTTAGAAGGAGGTGGTTATCACTGGGGGAATATATATTGCAACTACTGTAATTTTAAGATGGCCATTAATTTTGAAGTTGGTAATTATCAGTTCTGTGGGGTGGAAGGATGGTGTTGCTTTGTCAAGCAGGATGAGTGTAAGAAGGTTAGAGAAGATAATGGCCACTCCACAACCTTTTTTCTTCTGGCATTCAAGTTGGAATGCATTATTCCTTGGAGGGAGAAAGTCTTTGTCTAGGTTAATTGGTTTTAGCCAAGTTTCAGTGATGGTAATTATATCTGGAGAGTGGGATGACATCCAGGCATGGAATTCATTAACTTTCTTCAGAACACTTCTAATGTTCATTGAGTAAAATTATAGATTTTTTTTGAGGGGGTGGACTGTGTCTGGGTCTGTTGGGTAGTTGGTAGGAGTGGAACAGTTTCAGCCTGGGTTGGGATGGACATCACCTGATAGAAATAGAGTTTTAAGGAGGGTATTAGTGTTGCAGAGAGCTGGGCAAAAGATGTACCTAATTTTTTTCTCTTTGAAGAACTAGAAGGGGGAGAAGAAGTCTGATTTTAGGTATTGGAGCATTTAATGAGAATATGGATGGGTAGATTATGAAAGAGTGTTGAGGTAGTGCAAAGGCATATGTGTGGATAGATGTAGGAGAGGATTGCTAAGTTATTAGTTGAAAATTGTAAGAGGTGAGTAAGTAAAGTAGTATTGAAGGAGGTATATAGAAGATGGCTGGATGCATGATAGGTTCAGTGGAAAGAAGTATGAGTGAGTTAGATGGGAGGAGGTATCTGAGAGAGAGTAGGAGACAAAAAAGGGAAGGCAATATAAAAAGGAGGTGGGGCTGGGTTTATGTAGTTAGCTTTGTTGCTTTGGAAGAACTAAGTATTGAGTGAGGAGGTTTGCAGGTATCACATGATAAGGGTTGGAAGGGGAGTGGTTAGGGATGTGGAAATTGTTTGCTCAGTTATAAATGAAATTATATGAGGGGTGGGTGGGAATGGGGGTAGGGAAGGGGAGCAGATTGAGTCTGAGTGGAGTGATGGCGAATGGGGCGGGCTAGACAAAGCAGCAGGAGCTCTGACTAACAAAAAACTATCAGTGAGGTGAGTAATGAAGGCAAGAGTGGATCTGAAATAAACTGTTTCAAGAAGAAGGAGATAGCTGGCCAAAAGCCTAGGGAAAGAAAAGTTAGAAGACCAGGGGTGAGCTGTCCGAACACAGAACGTCAGACAAGGAGAGAAAAATTAACAGTTACAGAGAGAGGAGATGTGATTGTTATGGAACTGAGTAAGTGATATTAGGATACAGTGAGTAGCAAAGGACTAAGGATTATTACATAGAAATAGGAATGGAGGAGGGGGAAAGTGAGTTCTGATGGTACGGTACACTTACAAAATTAACAGAGGTTAAAAGGCAGAAATATTTCAAGATTTATTTAACATACTTTACTTCACTTAGAGCAACCGGGTTGGAACTAGTTGGACTGTAGCTGGTCAGCATTTCCTGTGGATATGGAGATGTTTTATTTTATGTATTGTCTCCACCGTAGGTCTTAGGTTTAGGTGAATATGGCCCTTTTCAGAAGGAGGAAATTGCCAGATAGCTGAGGGTTCTGCAAAAATAAAGAGCGAACAAGTTAGATAGGTAGCGATGGAGAGAGAAGCAGAGATGTGGAGAGAGACAGATAGAGGGGGAATAGAGGAGGGGAACTATAGGTATCAGTAACAAGAAGGAGTTTAAGGGGATATATAAGAGGATTTCTACCTATTAGTGTGGGAAAAGTGAAAGAAACAGAAAGAAAAGAAATAGAGTGGAATACTAGTGGTTAGTAGCTTATAATAAATGTAGCAATTAACACTTTAATATTAGGCAGGTACAAGCAACATATAGTCTGTTTCAAACATAATTTACATTACAACAGGCTGACTAGTTAACTGAGCAAACAAAATGCATTATAGAGAGCACAAAAATGGTCTGTGAGTAAAATTACAACTGAGTCTACAGGCAGACAACTGTTATAAAATGGCACAGAGGTAGTATGAGCTAAAAAAAGAAAGAAAGATAGTTACGACTCCAGACAAAGCAAATGCAACTGTGTGACTGAGCGGCCAGTAATAGTGTTGAGCACATACTATGCCAATTTGGAACTAGGCACTTTAATGTGGAGCTCAGGCCCAAAATATCGGAGCATATGAGGAAAGAAATAAATGTACTGAGACCTAGCACTGTTTGCATTTACAGGAAGGAGGCAGTAAGCTGCCCTGGACTAGTACACCTCAAGGTCAGATGCGTTGTGGTTTTACAGTAGGGAGAATAATGCAAATGAACTAGCAACAGTTAAGGTAGGGGTGAAGAAAAGTGCCAAAAGGTTAGCTGATAAGGTTATGCTCAACCTAAGAGGGAGAAGGTCAGAGAGTGTTCTGTGCCATGTGGGACATAACACAGATGTTAGCAGGAAGGCAGATACCTGATTTGCACTTCTCTTTACAACAGTGGCCAAAATGATTATGGGCAGGGGAAGAATAAGCTAGTAAGTAACTAAACAAGGGCGTTCATATGCCAGTTGCACTTTGCCAGGAGGCAGTACAGCAGTAGCCTAAAATGGGTCACTCAGAACCAGGTAAGAGTGTAAAACAGCAGCAGCACAAAATATGATCAGCTTCTTCACAGGGCAAAGTAGATAAGATATATAAGTAGTAAGCACAGTGTACTAAATAAAACTTTACCATGTTATGATACAACAAAAAAGCTGTAGTAAGCAATAACACTAAATAAAACTGTACCTTGTTATGATACAACAAAAAACTGTAGTAAGCAATAGCACAAGGCTAAGATGTACTGGAAAGGTATGACCACCAGAACGGCAGTGGCGGGGAGAGTCTGGGCAGGAACAGAAGAGAAGAGAGCATAATAATGGGGAACAGAGGTCCAAAAATAGGGATGGATTTTAAAAAATGCCCTTATAAACTTTGAATGTTGCTAGAACAACAGGTTTTGTATTACTACATATTTTCTGAAGGATATAATGTCTGAAACTCAAATGTCAGTCCTCAATCATTCAGCAGACAACCACAAATTTTATGAGGAACGGAACAAAAAAATTGATACAAAAATCCAGACATTCTGTGAAAATCTGGACAGTTGAGAGGTATGCTGTCTTACAGTTTTACTTCCCAGCCTGTGTTCTGAATGTTCTAGCAAACTCTACAACTTCCTTTGATTCAGTCTGTGATTCAGCTTTATCTTTATCTGTGATTCTAAATTTGTTCATTATAATTAGGACTCCAGAGGAGAATGTAGCAGCAGGTTAAGCTTTCAGGTATATGTCATGACAGTCTCAGCATTGTTAACAGTGGAGGTGGAACAGGAATAGAAGCTGGAAAATAGAGAAAGAGTGCAAGATGTAAAAATAGGCTACAGGAGAAAAGGGTTAAGATGCAGAAGGCAAAGGTCAAATAATTTCATGCCCATATTAGGAAGGCATTATGCAGAAATCTTGGAAGAGTCTCTGGGGTAAAAGGTGAGTTCATCCAGAATATCTTAAGGACTGACATTTGGAATAATCCAGAGATAAACAAGGAAAGAGGGATAATTAATTGTAAGAAATAGTACAGTGGACATAAAGTGCTTAATACTGCCATTGAGAATATTACAAATACAATGATACTTTCTCATTCCTGACAGGTTTTGCAGAGAAGATGGCCTCCTATACTCAGAACGGCTGAAATTTGAACAGATCAAGATAGAATTAAAGAGTTGGCCTATTTAGTGAAGTCATCTTGGCAGCTTTTAAAAGGCACAAAAAAGAGCAAGGGGAACATGCAGATTTGATAGAGCAGTGTTAGATGTTAGACATGGCAGCCTACACAGGAAAACAAATTTGTAAAACTATTTTAGAATGTTTGAAAAAGTTTGAGTAAACTGTAGCACAACAGCAGGAGGAGACATTCCCCTATGAAATGGGAAGATGAATTCAATAGAGTAAGGAGAATCCAATAAAATCTCATTGTACATTATTGACAAATAAGGATAATCTTTAGTTTGGAATCTCTCCAAGAAAATCCTTAGTTGTGATGAAATATCTGTTTTAAATAAATGATTAACTTTTATTCCTTCTAGGGCCAGTAATCTTACTGAGACCATGACTGACATTAAATGTTTTAGGAGAAATGTCATGTTGAGATTGGAATTTGGTAACTCTGTAGCTAATTCTGTTAGTAATTTTAGGAAACCTAGTTTATTCATGCCAAACCCACATCTACTTGTAGAGACAATCAGTAAAATGGTGGAAAATTATTTATATAAGTTTTATGATGACAAACAAGCATCAAATGTGAATAGAAATGTTAATAGAAATGTGAGACGTAACCTGAGTTATAATGAAAGACAGGCCTTGAAAAGCCTGCAGAAGGATGAATTAGTTATGATAAGGCCAGCGGATAAAGGGGGTCCAATAGTAGTTATGGACAGGAATGACTATGATGAGATTATGAATACCATGTTAAGTGACACCTGCTTCTATTTACGGATATACTTAGATAGGTAAAGGTACATTTGTTACAAGGTCGTATTAAATTTATGTTAGAGGATTTACCAAAAAGTGAATTGATCAACATAGAATTATACAGGTTCTTGAAAGTTGATTATCCCCTCCTACCTTCCATACAAGGCCTCCCTAAAATCCATATGGATGGTCGTAGACCCCCAATGAGACCGATTGTTGCAGGGAGAGGATGGGTCATGGAACCCTGTTCCCTATATGTGAAAAGATGGTCGAGACCTGTTTTGAATAATAATGTGTATTTCTTGAAAGACACTAAGCAATTTTAGTAGATTTGTATGAATATGGGAATCTTTTAAACCCAATATCTGAATTGTACTTTGTGACATTGGATGTACAGTCCCTCTTCACCATTATACCCAGTACTATAGGGGTACAGTCAGTACATGATTATTTGCATAGATATAGCACTTATGAAGATGAACATATTGATTTAATATGTTTACTACTGGAAACTATTTTGGAGAATAATGCCTTTACTTATGGAGAAAACATTTATCTGCAGCGTAATGGCGTAGCTATGGGCACTTCATGTGCCAATAGCTAAGCCAACATGTTTATGGCATGTTGGGAGGAAGAGAGCTTGTTTAGAATGAGATCATATCTGGAGCATATGAAATTTTATCGACGTTTCATTGATGACCTCTTCCTTTTGTGGGAGGGTATGTATACAGAGTTAGAGCTATTTCTGGTTGAACTGAATGGTGAACATGAGTATTTGAATTTCACCATGAATTATTCCCCTACTAAGATAGACTTTCTAGATGTGGATGTTGAAAGACTGAACAATGGACTTATTAATACTGGGGTGTACAGGAAACAATGTCATAGGAATACTTATTTATACAGAAGCAGCATGCACCCCCAGTATGTCTTCAAGAATATCATTAGAGGACAAGGAATGAGGGCCTCTAGGCTTAAAGCCTCAGAGGAGGGTTTTAGTCATGAATTAAGTACACTGAAAAATAGATTAGTAGATAGAGGGTATAGTCCTTCTGAAGTAAATAGGAACCTTGAAGGAATTGGTGAGTTGAGGTATGGTGCTGCTAAACCTTATTTTTCTCATCCCGTTGAAGTGCCTAATATACTCAGAGAAGTCTCTAATTCTGAAGTTACAAAAGTTCCGATGTTTTTTACTACTGATGTAAATCCTATTATGAATATTATAAGAAAGAACTGGCGGGTATTGACCACAGATCCCATGGTGAAGGAAGTAGTAGGGGAAAACCCCTCATTTATGTTTAAAAACAAGCGTAACTTAAAAAGAACATTATGTTACCCTGGAGACAAGGCTAAGCCAGTTGGGAGTATGGGAGGTACTAGCCCATGTGGGGGCTGTAACTTTTGCAGTTACTTAGACACTACAGGGACTTTTGTCCATCTGGACACTGGTCAACAGTTTTATTTCAATGTAGAAGCAAATCATAAGACCCCACATGTGGTCTACCTCACCAAATGTGTGACCTGTGGGTTGTTTTACATTGGTAAAATGGACAGAGGTGAAAAGAGTGCCTGGAAGTGGAAGGATAGAATAAGGGAGCATATTTATAATATATGTGTATAATATTAGAGTTAGAACTGCTACCAGTAATCAGTTTAACTCTGACATACCTTTGTCAAATGCAGACTTGTATAACTGTTGCAATAGAAGCTATATATATATATATATATATATATATATATATATATATATATATATATATATATATTTAATATATTTTTATATATAAACTGCTACCAGTGCTCTCTCCAAGCATGTCACGGCACAGGGAGATGAACATATTTTTAGATTTTTGGTTGTAGACTTGGTTAAACCCACAGTTACATCAGGGGATATATGTAACTTGATGGAGGGTAAGGAAGTCAAGTGGATTTTAAGTCTCAGAGCAGATCGGGGCATAGGTTTAAATGAAAGGGCTCCCATAAAGCCCATGTTAAAAATCTAGGAAATTAACTGCAAGGTATACTTGAAAAGTTATTAATGAATTTCACAGTTTTCATGTGTGTATAATTCTATACATTTTTATATATATTTATATTGTTTTTTGCTGCTTATTCATATATGTATACATTCGTTGTGTATAGGTGTATTTAATATGCTATTTTAAAAATCACTATATTGAATGAAGTTGCACTGTCACTTTAAATTAACATACAGCTAATGCTTAGTATGAACTGATTGGTTCAAAAGAACTATTTAAATGTTTTTAGACCAATATCTGTTTGATGGTCTGAAGAAGCTCCTATGTGAAAGCGCTTACCAATTGTGAAATAAAAGGATTTTATAATTTTCATGGTGGACCTTTTGTATGCATTTCATGGTCTGTGGATTGCTCTGTTTTTGATTTTAGTGATAATTATTTTATTACTTATTTGTTTTGCTTTGTTTACTGGAATACTCCAGCTGGGCACAAGTACCCTTTTCAGTGGAGGTTCATTGAAAAAAGCCCCATACACATAAAGTTAGAGAACTATACATTGTGCAATCACAATTTTCTCATACCACGCAAGTGCTAATACAGTATATGTGCATAATAGTAATTAATACAATATTATACATCTGTCCATAATAGTAAGATAAAGTAATACAAATGACTCCTAAATGCACTTAATGCATATTAAGAATAGTACCTTGTTACAGTTTCAATTCTGAGATGGTTCAACAGAATTTTAAGTACAGCATGTGTTATGCTGGTAGTGCTGGCTGATTATCTTACCCTGGAGTGTAACAGCAGCATAGCCAAAAGGGAAGGGACAATTGTTTTAGTTTAACTTTGAAGATGTGTGGGTTTTCTATGAGTTTAATAGGGAGTGTGATGGATTTCCAGGCCTTACAAACATAGCTGGAATGCAGAGCATCACCACCTATGTCACTGAACTTCTAAACCACAAGAAGGTGCACTAGAGCAGAGTTACCATTTGGGGGTGAACTTTTGTAGCAAATAGCCTAGGGCAGGGTATCTTTCATGTTGAAGCACTGCACTGTGTGCATCTGTGACATAGTAAGAGATGAGGGTGGCTCCAGCCAGTTGAGGTGCTTAAGCACAATGCAGTGATGAGAAAAGTAGCTTTTAATGCATTTTTTTGTAGCATTGCTCAAGTTTGTTTTTTTATGTGGCCTGGAGGTTGGTGAAAATAAATTGGTGAGGCATATATAAGTGTGGGAAGAAGATAGAATAAGCTGAGGGTTTTCCTGCTACTTTTTCAGAGTGAGATAGTGTTTAATTCTTTACAAGAGGCCAAGAAGTTGGTGGGGTTTTTTTGATAACTTGTTGAATATGTATGCCACATTTCAAGTTGTTGTCAAAAGTAACACCTAGTAGTTTACTTTTGGAGACTACTTCAATTATTGTATTATTTGAAGACATGATTTTGAAATTTGTTTTGCAATCAGTGTTGGAATTTGGGATGAAAAGAAGTAATTTTGTCTTCGTTGAATTCAGAATGAGGTTGGACTTGGCCAGCAAAGCTTTGATGAAGGTAAATGAGTCCTGAATAAGCTGGTGAAGCTTAGCAGGACTCCTGGCTGAGCATGTGAGAGTAACGTTATCACCATATTGGATTAAGTTGGCATGTTTAACAACAGTGTTCAAATTGTTACTAAATATGTTGAACAAAGGGAGGCAAGGAATTGATCCTTGCAGTATACCGACAGATATTGGTAGGAAGGTGGAGTAGCTTGATTGCCATTTAACAGCTTGTGATCTGTTTGACAAGTAGGTTTGGAGCCAAGAAAGGGTAGGATGGGAAAGGCCTAAGGATGTTAGCTGATAAAGTAACTTGTCGACTGCTTTTGGTAACTCAAAGAATAGTGCTGATACAATATTGCTTGTATTGCATATTGATTGATGGTATATATGAAGGTGAGTAATGCAGTGGTTTAGTTTGAAACTATTCTGGATAATACAAAATGGTGTCATTCAAATGGAATCCAGTTCCCATCAACCCAGGAAGCCATGGTTGACAAAACTTGCTGCTTTACCAGAGATGGTTTACAGCTGGCACTTCTGGGCTTTCGGCTACTGGCAAAGGGTCTTGCCTCCCCTATAGTGCCTTTTTTAGGCAAGGTCTCAAAAACAACATTACCAATGTGAAATTAACTAATCAGAACAAAATAAAGGTCATGCTGCTAAATGCAAGTAGATTAAACCAAAAACTGCACTCTCTGAAAGCACTTCTATCACTAGAAGATGTAGATGTCTGTGCAGTAACAGAAACCTGTCTCAAGAAGTCAGAGAGTACCCCAGCCTTGCAAGTCTACAATGCCTTCCATACCTTTAGACTGCAAAATGAACATGTGAAAACTAAAGGAGACAGTATTTCAATCTATATTACTGATAAATTCACTTCTTGTCTAGTTAGACTGGGCAACTCAAAGGAGTTATTCCAGGTTCAGCTTACAGTGAGTCAGTTATAGCTCCCCTTCCATGGGTCACAACATCCATGAAGCTTATTTGACCAAACTGGAGACAATCCAAATTTACTGAACACTGGTTATGGGGATTTCAATTATCCCACCATCAACTGGGAAACCTGCACTAGTCCTAACTCACTAGTGCAAAAGTTCTTTGATTTTGTTAATTCAAATGCCCTGGAACAAATTGTCTATACCCTGACAAGGGGAACAGCCATTCTGGATCTGGTCCTCACCAACATGTCAAACAGATGTACTGCCACAACTGCAGGACCCTTGTTAGATAAAACTGACCACAAATAAGTCACCTTTGAGCTGGCACTAAAACCAGAACTCACTAGGGTGAAATCAGACTAAAAAACTTCACCAAGGCAAACTATACCCTCCTAGGTGAAGATAAAATACATTCCATGCCCCAACCCAAGCTGGAAGTGGTAGCTATGCCGAAACTTACACTAAAGTCCTGTACAATCACTTTGCATAAGTTTACAAACTCGGCCATACCAGAAAGAATTAAAGTCTGTCCCAAGTAAAAACAAGCTGCTATGATGGACATCCATCATCAACAAACTTTACAATAAATGCAAAAAGTCACTGTCCAAAAACACAAAGGCAAGGCCTCAACAGTGAAAAAGCAACTTCCTCAGCCTCAACAGGCAAATAAGACAACTTGTCAAGTCCTAGAAGGGCTTCTTTGAGAGAAACTTAGCAAGTACAGCCAAGGATAACCATAAGGCCTTTTACAGCTACGTACATAACCTAAAGGGTAGAACCTAAGCATGTGCAAAACTAGCTACCAATGGTATCACACACACTGACTCCACAGAGATAGCAAACCTGCTTGCGGATAGGTTTGGTGAAAATTTAACTCCCTTATCTCTTCCTAACTTATAATAAACCTTCCCCTAACCCCCCCACCTACATATCTGAAGAGCAGGTCATCAAAGCCTTGTTCAAGGCAAAAAACACAACCACAATGACACCAGATGACATCCCAGGCTGTCTTCTAATCAGGCTAAAACATGAACTAACATCATCACTAAGTACCCTTTTCAATCATAGCCTAATCACAGGTTTTATTCCTGCAGAATGGAGAACAGCAACAGTTATTCCCCTCCACAAAGGTGGCCTAGCATCCGACCCGGGGAATTACAAACCCATAAGCCTGACCAGCCTCACCTGTAAGTCCATGGAATGTATCCTTATGGACCTCATAAATAAATACATAGGTGACCTACAAACCCTGGATCTTACCCAGTTCAGCTTCATGAAGGGAAGACCCTACCTGTTAAATCTGATGGATGTCTTTGAAAATGAGACCAAGGCCATTGACAAGGACAAATCTGTGCGCACAGCATACCTCGACCTGGCAAAGGCTTTCGGCACAATCCCACATTCATGCATTACAGATAAACTTAGCAAACTGAATGTAAACCCTTTGTTGTAAGATGGGTTGCCAACTGGATCACAGACTGGACACACACTATCAGAGTGGGGGACTCCACATCAACCAGCAGACCTGTTACCAGTGTGGGGCCACATGGGTTAGTTCTGGGCCCCTTACTGTTTGGTATTAATTTCTCAGAAGTTTAGGTCAAAACGAAAGGGTTGTGGCTGAACAAGTTTGCAGATAACTGAAAACTAGGTGCAGTCATTGAATCCCCAAATTATGTCAGTATACGCCAGGAGGGACTCACATAGACCAACGACTGCTGTATTAGTCATGGTCTCAAACTGAATGCAAGAAATGTATCATTATTCCCTTAGGCACAAACAATGTTCCCTCATACTATCAAATGAACAACAATACTCTAAGTACCCATGTAGTGGAAAGGGACCTGGGATCACAAGTTTACTGTGACCTTAACTTCGACCACCATGTGTCTACTGCAGAAAGAAAGCTTTCTACATAGCACACTTGATCAGTAAAGGCATCAGCTCAAGAGCAAATGAAGTAATAACCCCCCCTGTACTTGGCCCTTATAGGGCCCATAATTGAGTATAATGCCCCATTCGGTATGTATCATACTAAGCATTCACAGCAATTACAGAGACCTCAGAGGTTTCTAACAAAGAAGATCAAGGGGCTCCAGCATGTGCCTTGCACAGACCGACTAAAGTCTTTGTCACTACACTCTGTATCATATAGACTTCTTGGGGAGACTTATGTCTGGCCTACAGAGCAATCCAAGACCCATTCCTAATGAACTTGCTGCATATCCATAAATCAAATGGGACTAGTGCTACTTGTTCCAGGGACCTAAATATGACCTTCAACTTAAATAGGACATGCTGGAGGGATAAATGTATCTCCCAACACCTGCTGTGTCTTGGAACAAATTACCAATTCATGTGAAACAGAGCACCTCTATGACACTGTTCAA
The DNA here is from genome assembly GCF_019279795.1 of Protopterus annectens. Taxonomy (NCBI): domain Eukaryota; kingdom Metazoa; phylum Chordata; order Ceratodontiformes; family Protopteridae; genus Protopterus; species Protopterus annectens. Next base: position 332,320,813 of record NC_056734.1, read on the forward strand.
GTGGAACCTGGACGAGTGGATGGGGTACCATGAATTCTTACTGGGGATAGAGCCCACAGCCCTCCTGGACATGGGCAGTCATCACTAAATGCAATCTTGGGTATTGCTTAAAATTCCAATAGTATTACATAGGTATGAAATCGCTAGGCTTAAAATGACCTCTGGGTTGATAGTCTAACATTTCTATGGTATTACATTGGGATGAAACGGCTAGGCTTAAAATGACTTCCGGGTCAATAGACTAGTCATCTCGTCTGATCCTATGATCCTATGATAAGTAGTTTAATCTGGATGCATTTCTCTGGGATTTTAGACAAGGGGAAAGTATTACTATGGGCTTGCAGTTTAAGAGTTCAGTGCTATTGCCTCATTTATAAAATGGCAAGATTTCTTCCAGGGGCAGGTAAAATATGATTACTGAATATATCTATTTATCACAATACAGACATGATTGGCTAAGGCCTCAGCAGCAATTTTAAGATGGTTGCCTGGTAAGTTATAAGTAGCTTAGATGGTTGCTATTCGAGGCATCTACCAGAAAAAGGCTATAAGACTGCAGACCCTTGCATCATCAGGGACAAGACTGTGGATCACCAAACAAGCCATGACCTGCTTCTCTTCTTGGGATTGGTGCTAAAACTAGTTAGTTTTTTAGTTTCAGCACTCAAAACCATTTCCTTGTGCTCAGCACTTGCTCAGAACTCATTGTAAGCACTAAATAAACTACAAGTTGCTACAGAACTTGACTTTCCTCACTTGTCAAGAGGAAAACAGTTCTTAACACTTAAATGAATAAGCACCTATCAAGGCATGTCCATGGGTCAGCTCCTGGTATTTTCTCCTATCCACCTGATGAATCTGGGCATCCTGGGGCAATGTAGCAATTACCTCATGTATAGTGACAACCCTCTCCTCCTACGACCCAACACTACAACCTGTGAGAGATGCACTTATATAACCAAACTGGAAGCCAAGTTCTCTCCTGCCAAGACTGAACTAGACAGTAAAGAGGAGAAGGTTAACATCTGCACCACACCACACTCAACACATAGTCCTTCAAAATCTACACTGCCAAAACGCACACATAGAAACACAAAGCACATACCCACATTCACAGAGGCTCTTAATAAAAATCTGCCCAAGAAACAGAGGTGTCCCATGCTGAAACGCAGACAAACACCACCCCCAACACTACCCAAATGACCCATAGTCCACAAAATCAGTGTGCCACTCAACCTCAGCCCATAAGGCAAAACAATGTACCCAACGCACTAGACATAGGGGACTCTATTGTCAGGCACACTGATGTCCCACTCACCAGGCTAAACAAGGAGAAAATTACTGTCAGCTGCCTATTGGGTACCAGAATCCGCCACATAATGCATGCACTCAGGTCACTCCACAACAAGTGCAAATATGACTCTGTCATTGTCCATGTTGGTATGAATGACCTGAGATGCACCTCCCTGGACTACATGGAAAGAGACATGGAGGAGCTCTCGGAACTTGTTGCACAGGCAGGTATGACCCTAGCCCTGAGTAGCATCCTGCCATCACCCAGCATGTTACCACTGTACAAGGACAAAATGACTGACTTCGACAATTGGCTAAGCTTCTGGTGTCATTCTAAGGGGATCCCGTATCTATCTGCCTGGGAAGACATGGTCAACAGACAATGATGTTTTGCCAGAGATGGCCTGCACCTTTCACCCCTGGGAGTTTGGATACTAGCTAAGGCTTTTGCCACCCTTATAGTGCCTTTTTTAGGCAAGGTTCAAATGCTAAATTTGCCACCATAACAGGTATAATCAAGCAAACTCTGGGGGTAATGCTACTCAATGCTATTAGTCTAAACTTCAAAATGCACTCACTCGAGACACTGCTTAAAATGGAGAACATCGACATCTGTGCAGTGACAGAGACCTGGTTAAAGGTTCCAGAGAGCACCCCTGCATTACCAGGCTATAATTCATACCACACTTTTCTGCCACCTAACCTGGACTGAAACACTAAAGGCAGAGGCCTGTCCATATTCGTTCAGAATATCCACACCTCCAGGCTAGTTGCTCAACATAATGCAAATAAAATTATCCAATTGCAACTAACACTGGGCAAGACTGCAATCCAGGTTGTAGCTTGTTACAGATCCACCACCATGCCCCAGGATTCCCACTCTTCATTTCTTAAGACACTGGAAAATATTAAGTTTCACCGCAATACCTTAATTATTGGTGATTTCAACTACTCCACCATCAACTGGGAAAACTACTCATGTACCAACTCATTCGTGCAACAATTTCTGGAATTCATAAATTCCAATGCCTTGGATCAGCCTGTCCACACTCCCACCATTGGCAGCAATATCCTGGACCTGGTCATTACCAGTATGGGTAACTGGTGTTCCACACCAGAGGTCAACTCCTCGCTGGTCAGATCCAACCACAAGCTAATCACCCTAGACATCCATATCCCAACCCCCCCCCCCCCATTAAGGAAACCACCGTCAAAAAGTACTCCAAAGCAAACTTCATGCTTCTTAAGACAGAAGTGGCAAACTTTATGGAAAATAGAGGTACAACTGCTGAATCTTACATAAATGCACTGTATAAGCACATACACAAGTGCAAGGATCATACCATCCCCAACAGAATCAAGATGCTATCCTCCAAGAAAAGTAAGCCAATCTGGTGGTCCCCTGCCATAAACAAACTCTACAACAGAAGGAAGAAGCTGTTGCAAAAAAGAGTAAAATCCCAAGACTGGAGGAACTTCCTGGTCAGCCTCAGCAAGAAGCTGAGATCCCTCATAAAATCCTCCAAAGCCAGTTATGAAAATAAAATCACCACTGATTCCAAAGACAACCACAAAGCATTCTACAGCTATGTCAAGAATATCAATGGCAGCACTCAGATCTGCTCTGAGCTACAGCACAATGGCACTAAATATACAGAAACAACCAATATTGCCAACATCCTGGCAGATAGGTTCAGTGCTAACTCCCCCCCCCTCCAAAGGGCCCATCTTAATACCAGAAGAATACAAAGCCCCTCTAATCACAGATGAACAAGTAAATACTGCACTCTCTAAAGCCAAGAACACAGCATCCATGGGACCAGACAACATCCCAGGCTGTGTACTGCATAAACAACAGAACAAACTGGCACCCATCTATGTACCATGTCCAATCATAGCCTCAACTCAAGCTATGTGCCTACTAAATGGCACACAGTGATGGTTATACCACTCCACAAAGGTGGTGCCACCACAGACTCTGGAAACTAATGCCCCATTAGCCTGATGAGCCTGGTCTGCAAGGCCATGGAACTTATCATCTTGGAGCTTCTAAACAAAGACATAGGTAACCTCCAAACCCTGGACCCCACTCAGTTTGGGTTTGTAAAAGGTAGATCATGTCTACTAAACCTGACTGACTTCTTTGAAGCAGTCACTAGAGCCGTAGACAAGGGCAGGGTAGTGCACACAGCCAATCTTGATGTTGACAGGCTTTTGATACCATCCCCCACTCTGGAATTATAGATAAACTCACTAAACTGGGCATAAATCCCTATATCACAAGATGGGTGGCCAACTGGTTCACTGACAGAACCCACACAGTAAAAGTAGCCGACTCCAAGTACGACTTCAAACTAGTGACAAGTGGAGTACCACAGGGTTTGGTCCTGGGTCTTCTCCTGTTCAGCATCTACTTCCCTGAAGTGCAGGCCAACACAGAAGGTCTTTGGCTAACAAAGTTAGCAAAAGACTACAAATGGGGAGCCATAATAGAATCACCTAATGATGCAGACATTCTACAAAAGGGTCTCACAGAGACAGATGCTTGGTGTCAAAGTCATGGCCTCAAGCTCAATGCCAAGATTGTCATTCCCTTTGGGAAAAACTCGGTACCCATGAAATACCATATAGGTGGAAGCTCACTAATCACTGAAAGTGTGATAAGAGACCTCGGGACACAGGTGGACAGTAGTCTCTCCTTTGATAACCACATCATTATAGTAGTCAGGAAATCTTGCTATGTGGCACACCTCATCACAAAAGGGTTCTCCTCTAGAAAAAAGGAGGTCATTGTTTCTCTCTACTCATCCCTCATCAGACCCATTATAGAGTACAATGCCCTGTTTGACATGCATCTCACAAGTCACCTACAACAATTGGAAAGGTCACAGAAATACCTCACTAGGATGATTACCGGCCTCAAACAGATGCCATACTCAGACCGTCTCGAAAAACTCCAGCTCTACTCCATTGCATATCACCTACTCAGAGGTGATGTCGGCCTAACATACAAAGCTATGTCAAACCCAGAGCTGTTGGACATGCTACACTTAAAGAAATCCCAATCTCTCCAAACTACATGCTCCAGGGACCTAAACCTTGTCACCACAATAAACAGAGCATGCTGGAGGGATAGATTCCTGTCCCTGAAACGTCCCATACTCTGAAACAAGCTACCCATTCATGTCAAGCAAAGCTCGTCATTGGGCCTCTTTAAGAAAAACCTTGACGACTTGATGGGAAATAGAAAATTCACCCCAGGGATCACTTCTGTGGCACTGCTTGATAGGAGCACTGGAAAATAATTTTCTTGGGTGGCAAAAGCAAGAGAACCTCTTTGGCTAGGCTTATATAGGCCCCAGGACTGATAGCTAAGTACCTACCTATGAACCTATGAACCTATGGCAATTTAACATTTGAGGAGGAACTTCTTTTTGCAACAGATGGAGATAGATCTAAGGAAAAAGACACTGGAACTGTTGATGTGATGAAAGTACTTTGTGGACTGTTATAGTTATTTTTATTGAGCAATAATGAATTTAAGCTACTGACAATACTTCACTACTATTACTAAAAGCAGACATATGTTTTAGATCATGAGTTGTACTAAGAAAGTGGAACAGAGTAGTCATGCTGAATTTTGTTGCTATGGTAGTGTACTAATGAAAAGAGAATGATGACATCACAATAAGGGGATAGGTGGGGATCTCTAAGGAGATGAGAGGAATGTGGAAATGTAATAAATAACAGTGGAATCAGGAAGTTATAGCATTCTGTTTCACCATGAAAGTCAAGATTTTAATTCTTTCATTTTTGTGCATTCAGAATGGGTTGCCTAAAACCTGATTCTTCTTTGTCTGAATTGGATGAGATGTTAAATTAAAGCATCATCTACCTGAGTTGGTGGTAGCACTGGCGGATATAGAAGATCCCATGACATTTATATAACAGAGGATGTCTTCACCAGTGCAGTGGCCAGCTTTCCCCTAGTCTGTACAAATACTACCTCTGGTATCCCCTGAGAAGAGGCTATTGGCCTAGTGGGACTAACTTAGTCATCTAAGTGAAAATAAATAAAACATAGATAAATAGATAGCTATTTACATAGACAGATAGATAATACAGTATTCTAGGCATGTGCAGCTTTTCTACACATGCTCAAGGAGAAATTGCTTGACCATCAGATGCCCATAGAAAAAATAAAAGATGAACGGCATAATGCCAAATGCTTTTATACATAGGAAATCATTGGTGGTGAGAGTTCTAATTATGTGGCAGCTTTTATTCTGTTTTTATGGAGATTTTTCCATTCTTTGAATTGACAATGACCATGAAATTGGCATATATATATATATATATATATATATATATATATATATATATATATATATATATCTTTATTCAGGGGTGTGAAGGGCTTGCATCTCACATCAGGGGGTGCAGGGGAGCTTGCCCTCCTGTAGAAATACAAGAAAAAGGGAGTTTTCGCCCTTTTGGTTTTCAGGTATTTTTTTCTTTTTTCTTCTGGAGTGCCAACTTACAGAACATTGGTGTTTCATAGTAGAACTAGGCATTTGCTGTGTCGTAATGTAGAATGTACTCCAATACTGCATAACAGGCTTCATTAATTTTTCTTAATGTCTTTTAGTTGTACCAGAACACAGCTCCATTGACTTCTTGACATTATAAAAGTTTACCATAATTACTTATTTAGCTTATATGTTTTAATAAAGGCCTTACATTCAGTCTTTGTCTGTTTTGTTTATGCTCCCAAAGTTGATTGTTGATTGTTAGGAGTATCACTAAACAAAATTCTTTCACTGAGCTTGATACCATGTACTTCTACTGTTGCCCTTATTTGTAGAACAGATTTTAAATTCATTATTTCAGAACACACCGACCTCATTACATGAAGAAGAATGAATGAACAGTAGAGGAATACAGACTATTTTCAGCTCCATTATGTCTCTAATGAGTTGCCCTAAGGTTCAGACCTTTAAATTGAGGTCAAAAGCAATGGTACACTGGGGAACATATAGAAAAACTATACAGAAAGGCATGCATCTCAGCTTTCGTTAACAGACTGCACCGTAGCTAGCAGAACATTCCTGATTTATTTTCTATTTCAAAAATGTGACATGTTCTTTGATTTGTTTTGAGAGATTCCATATTTACATAATTAAGATGAAGATGCTTCAAAGCTCACCTTTTTCAACAAGAAAAGAAGCTGGTTTATAAACAAAAAAGACTGGGAAAGGGACATGCCACTAAGTTTACAATTCCAGTACAAAAAAAGCAAAAGCAAAGAGCAAACTGCAAAAACACAAATCCCTGACAGGTGCAGCCCTGATAATTTTCTGATTTGTGTTTAAAAAGAGCATGTTATAACAGTACATGTACTTTGTGATGGTGTAACATGTACTACTGGGCACTTTAGTTCTTCTCCAGAAGATTATGTTTACTGTATTTATTTTTGTTTACCTTTGCAGGAATGGGTTGTGTGCAGTTTATCTTATCTTCTATTTTTTATTTGTTTGCGTGTCTATGTGAAAGTGTGTGTGTGTGTGTGTGTGTGTGTGTGTGTGTGTGTGTGTGTGTGTGTGTGTGTGTGGTCCCATGGTGTGAGCTTACAAGCTTACATGTGCTTGTGTCTGTCCATTTGCTTGTGTGTGTGTGTGTGTGTGTGTGTGTGTGTGTGTGTGTGTGTGTGTGTGTGTGTGTGTGTGTGTGTGTGTGTGTGTGTTTGTGCATGTGTCTGTGTGTTTTTGCTCACATATGGTGTTTATAAATATATATATATATATATATATATATATATATATATATATATATATATATATATGTATATATATATCCAACCAGTAATAAGCTTCTCAGAGTTCAGCATTAGGCCCACTTTTATTCTCAGTTTTTCTATACATTGTCATATTATAAATTAACTTATTTATACAGACTGCATCATTAGAACAACATTTAGCAAAATGACTTGTAGCTCATCTTTTTGGCACTGCAGAAGAACTTCAAGGTACTATGGAAATGGGTTATAACAAATAAACTTATAATTAGTGCAACAAAAAATAATGCAATATTTTCATACCTTTAACATCTTAAAAGTGCAACCAGCATCACAATCTATGACCCAACTAAATTGTCTTTGCATCAGAGAAATATAAAGTGGAATGCAATCTTTCATTCACTTCACACCCTCACAAAATAATAGTAAAAATGTACTGACTCAGTAAAAAATATCCAACTTACTCCCCCAGATTTACTAATCTTCCGTGCAGGACTAGTCTAGTCCTGCACTGAAGCAGATGCTTAGGAGGAGGCCAGCAGCAAGCCATGCATATTAATGAAGGCATGCTGCTCGACCTCCTAGGCATACAAGGAGCGTGTACGAGTGCAGGGGGTGTTTCAGAGAGAATAGGTCTCAGAATAAACATGCCCCTGCAAAGTAGAACACCAGAAAGTGGAAATAAATGAGCGAGGCTGCTCATAGGTGTCCGCATATCCCCACCAACAGTCCCCCATGTGTGCAGCAGCAACAGTACATATAAATAAACCAAAGAAAACTTGTTAAATTGTTCTGAAATCTGAGTACAGCTAACCGTAGGTGCGCGGGTGTGCCCATCACTTAGCTATGGTTAAAGCAGCTTAAAGGGCTGAAGAGGAAATAAGGAAGATATATGCAAATGATGAGGCACAGTAATAGTGTAGTGGGCAGGGCATCTGCCTAACAAGCAGGCATTTCCAGTTCAAGTCCCACTGCAGCACATGCCAGTCTCCATGTGAAATCTGTATAAGAACAATTTGTATTAATTTATTTGCTGTATAATCTATTAAATAACATTTAAATGTGAACTGGAGTACTGCATTAAATACACATGTGAAGTATCAGTGTCATAATGAATAAGGCACTAGTAAGCAGGTTTAAGCACAAATAAGCAGTAGTAAGCATATATAAGCACTAGTAAATGTGTTTAAGTATGTTTGCGCAGGGAGTACACATTACCTACACAGATTAAGCAAAGTAAAAGCTAACTGAGTGTTAGAAACTGTAACTGGAGGTTAGTAGTGCTTAGCTCTGCGCAACCCCAAGTACATTCACGTACAACTGCTTTAAAGTGCCTTAATCACTCTGTACCCAATGGCCCATGTTCTGCCCAGCAACAAAATAAACAGCTTCTGCAAGGCACAAACTCAGGACCCTGTACACAATAGTCATAATAGTTAACCACTAAGCCATCATAGCAATGTATATGTATATGTGTGTGGTAGTAATTAATTAATGTTATACTAACTATTTAGAAGATTTTTGAAGATTTTTGCTGTTTTTTACTAACCTTTTTCTAAATGGCTTATTGTCATCTATGTTGATTTTTATGTATGTATACATTTTTAAATTCTGTGGAGCTTTTCTCCTCGGGCCTCTACTGAAAATGGAAATATATCCAGCTAGACTAGCCCGGTCAACAAATGTAAAATAAATAAAATAAAATAAAATATGAATGAGGTATCAGCAAACTAATCCTCACCACAGGAAAATCAAACCAAACGTGAACTGAATCTTTGTACAGTGTAATGTTGTATAACCTGCTACATAACATAAATATGTAAACTGGAGTATTGCAGTAAGCATAGATGTGAGGTGTTATTGTAATAAAGTGTAGAAGTCCACAAGACCCCATACAGTGTATGTGCACATGAATCATGGATACCAGACACATATATAACCTGTAATGAATAATAAATCACTGCCAAAAGTCAAATATAATGCTAATTAATTATTAAGCAATTCTATCCGCTGCACAGCTCAACATTGTAAGTGTAAGCAATGTGTAGGGCAGCCAATTCAATCTGCCTAGTGGTATACCTCTTTAAGCAGTGCCAACCTTAGGTAAGCAGGTGTGCTCATAGCTTAGCCTATTCAAAACTGGCCAATCACAGAAAAGTGTGGGAAATTGGCCGTATTTAAACACAGGCAGAAATACTACCCATAACTGGTTGTAGCTTCCTACTGCAGGCAGAATGGCTGGAGTGGGTGAAGGCACTCAATTTAGAGCTCAGCACTGGGGCATCCAGGAGTCAAAAATCATGATATGGCTCCTGGTAAAACACCATGAGGAGAGACTACTGCAGGACCAGTACCAGGGGTCGCAGTATAAAACGGAGGCCTGGGACAGTCTCGCCCGTGACCTCACCAGTGCCAGAGGTATCACCCGGACTGGTGAGCAGGTCAGGCACCACCATGCTAACCTGAAGCAGTGGAGGGGGGGATGTACTGGAACAGTGGATCCAGGAATCTCGGCAGATGCCTAATGCCCCAGTACTGAGTAAGTACTCATTCTACTAAGTAGGCAATAATTGTCTAGCTTGTGTATACTATGGATAGGTATGGTTAAATATCACTGTATTTCTCTGACAGCTGCAGATGAGCAGGCTGTGAACAAGCAAGCACGTGATGCTAGGTTGCAAAGGCTGCATTGCGAGGCAGGTTAGTAATTATTCTGCATGTACTGTCATAAAAATAAATATAAAAGCCTGAGAAACTGTTGTACCTGTAAAAATTAAGGTGTGATATTCTGAGAATAAAGGTATAATCCCTGGAGTGCTTCTGTTTACTCTTCTTTCATATGTTGTTGAACTGTTGCATACTATAAATAGTACTGTTGTATTAAGCAGTGTTACCCACACTGTGGTATGCAGATAAAATGTGTATGAAGGTCTGTATAACAATGTTGGAACTGCCAAGAGGACAGTCATATTGTACAACTGAGGGAGATGTAGACAGAAAACATTAGAACACTTCACATTAATTTCCTCATAGCACAGTGCACTGTAATGTTTGCTGTAAGTTTTATTTCACACACAGCAGGGGTTTGAATCCCGGGAGTGCTAGTAAGTTGCATGCATAAACATACACCACAACTACAAATTTTGTTACAATGTTCAGATAGAAAGCTGTATGCATAATTACACCCAACTGTACAGAATTTTCTAGAATGTTCAAATAGAAAGTTGTATGCATATTCAAACCCCTCAACTGTTCCAATCTGTCCAGCATGTCCAGATCAATGGTCCACATCACCAGCCTCGTACCCTGTTCCCCTTTAAAATCAGTGTGATGATCCAAGAAATGTAGGCAGCCGTTAATGAGATATACCTGATAGTCAGACGTGTACATAGTCAGAGAATGTGTATGAACACAAACCAATGGCAGATATTACTTAATGCAGCAGTACACCCAGGTATTAATGATTTTATTTCCATCAAACCAGTACTTGAAGCAAGAATATAATGCTAAGAAGACACTTATCTTCATATTTTAATGAAATATTCTTAAATTAATATATATTATATTTTATAGGTTATTTACACGTATGTTTTTACCAACTTATTTATTACATGTATAGTATTTACAGTAAACAAGGGATGAAATGTTGATTAAAGATGATATGTAGTTTTTATTTTAGATAGTGCACTTTAAATGTCCATTTAAGCTTATTGTGACGTTGCACTGATTGGTCTATGAAATGTATTTAACCCAGTTGACAGATGTAAGTAGTGTTCTGAAGAAGACTACACATTGTAGATTAAAGTGCTTAACCTATCGTTTATTGGTCTACAATAAAGTCAATTTCCAGTTCGTGATACTCTGCTCATTGTTGGGACTGTGATACCATTACAGTGGAATTTTTATCTTTAGTGTGTGTTTTGTTCCTTGGTCGATTCCGCTGCACCATTATTTATTTTACCAGTAGTTATTTTGGGTATCATCGATTCCTTGGACGAACTACCATCTATTTTTTCACCCATACAGAAGGATGAGGTCCATAAACTTCAGTCTGAGATGGTTACACCAAAAGGTGAAGTTACTCAGCTCATTGAACTATGAGCCAGTCTGAGCGACGTACCGATCAGCGGCAGTTTGGAATGACATCAAGACATCTGCTGAGTGTGTGCTCAGCTTCAGCACCTGGTTCTATCCCTAATGGACAAGCGAATGGTGATAATCAACGGCTAGGAACCTCTTTTTGAGAGGTTTCAGAGAACCTCAGAAACATTGGATTCCTCAGAAGACATCGCATTGAGTGTCGTTATCAAAACAGAGGATGAATATTTATCTGGAGTAAAACCTAAATGAATGGTGCCCAAGAAGACATATGCTGTTACCAACAATGCAATATCAAAAGGTACTGTCACTAAATCTAATGGGAATTTTAATGGTTCTATTATGGCAGGCCAAGGTCAGCATGAACTGGAGAAATTTTCTGATAATAAATTTACTTTCAGTCTTATACATGTGGTTCGAGGAACACTTAACACTGTTAGTGCACCTCAGGAAGTAGAAAAAACTCTTAAAGGACTTATAACTGATTTTGGATAAAAGCTGGGTGTTATTAAAGGAATACAGTTGGATAACATGTATTTAAAACGTTGTCTAGAATTGAAGGTGGTTCCCATGGGATTACGTTTTTTTAAACGGCCCATGGGAATCGACTTAGACGATGACAACATTTCTGAATGTAATAACATATTTGACAATTTTGGTTTTAGGTATATGGATTTTATTATTAAATGTAATGTTGAGAAACTAAGTAAATTGTTTTTGGAAGTAGAAAAATTGAATGAGTGTATCCTAAAGGATCTGCTGTTTGTTGAATGGGAAAGTCACTATAAAAAACAATACAACTAGGTAGATAAGAATAGTACAAAACAATTTGACAGAAAATGTCGTAAATTAAAAAGGGACCTGGAGCAATATGCACAAAAACAGGCATACAAATGGAAAAAGCTGAATAATACCGGCGGTAGACACTTGATCAACAAGACTGGTACCAATAATTTCAGGGGCAATTATAGGTCCCAAAGGTATAAGAATTGGAATAATAATAAGAAAGGCCATTTTTTAGAGATGACACATCAGAAATGGCAGGGGGGGGACACGGGACGAGACATGGGAACAAGAATACATACACAGAGGGAAACCTCAGCCAAACAGAGAGAGGTACAACAAAAAGTTTTAACACAAGGCAATTTGAATTTGGAAATCATTCAACATAATGAGGTGAAGTTTAGTTTTGGAGATTTTAATGTATTTAATTATAAGAATTTTAAGCTTGATAAAGAACACTTTTTATTATTTTCAAGAGGGATGAAATATGTCCCAAATATGACATTTGATATAGTGGATAGTATTATAGAATCCAAGTTGTTTTTACGGAAACTGAATTTGAGTTTACAATTTTATGATAATGGAAGTACAGTTCATAAAAATGAATTTAAAAAGAAAAGTACATACATGCCACTCATGAACAGCATACTAGCTGCTTTTGAGAAAGTAGTTACAGATGAAATATATAAGTACTACAAGAGCTGCAGGAAATCCAAAATTAAATTCAATTTGAGCAAGGGGGAACATTTGGCCTTACAAGCCATATGTAGTGACAAGAACTTACAGGTAATGAAACCAGATAAGGGTGGAGGTATAGTATTGTATGACAGTACTGATTATACTAACAAAATACACAATATCCTCCTCAATTCTGGTAACTATGAAACCATATCGCTTAATGAAGTCAATATAGGATATCACCGGATAGATCTTTTCCATGAAGAATTTTTATTAAACAACCGGATAGATACTAATATGTATAACTATTTGCGAGTGGAATTTTCTGTTTTGGCTACCATTGTGGGTATCCCCAAGGTACACAAAACCTTACTGACCCCCCTTTCTGACCTATCATCTCAGGAAGTAAATCGAAAACATTTCCCTGTGGTACAGTTATAGATAGATGGTTGAAGCCGGTTTATAGTAAGGTCCCTCATATTGTTATAGATTCATGGGACTTTTTAAGTCGGTTGAAACATGAATTATGGAATGAGAATGTGATCTTTTTAACTATTGACGTAGCATCCCTAAGGAGGAGGGGATGACGAGATTTGGTAAGAGTATTCGAAAGTATGCACAGCTTTCATGGGATAAGGTTTCACTTATCCTTGAATTCATGGACATAGTATTAAATTATAATTTTATTTATTTTGAAGGTGAACATTACAGGCAAACAAGGGGGGGTGGCTATGGGGGCCGCATTTGCCCCCATATATGCCAACCTAATACTATTAGATTGGGAAGAAAAATATGTTTTTAATAGTGCATTTTTTAACTACATCAGCTGTTATGTTCGCTATTTGGATGATATTTTTATATTATGGAATGGCACTATGGATGAAGTTAACATCTTTTTACATGATTTAAATACAGTTAGTGATTGTTTTAAATTTACGTATAGTACCAGTAAGACCGGTATCCCATATCTGGACACATTTATACCACTACAGTTGGTTTTGAATCAAAAATTTACAAGAAATACATTTTTAGCAACTCATGTTTGGAATTCTCAAGCTGTCTTCCAATGAGTCAAAAATGGAGTTTATTTAAAGGGCAATGTATTAGGGCTGCACGTATGACCTCAAATTATTTGGAGATGGCCAAAGAGCTGGAAAATATTGGTGAGATGTTCAGTAAATGTGGTTACCCAAGATACTTAATAACTGATATTAGTAATTATGTCCATAAGGAATGGGGCAAAAAATATAAACCCCTATTAGGGGTAGGATTAGGCTATGAGGGTGACATATGTAAGAATGCTAACGAGGTATTAGACAACAACAGAAGTGGTATTAATTATAGGTAGGCTTGTATTTTAAAGTTTGGTCCACACACAAGAGGTTTACAAAAAATAATAGGAACTAACTGAAGTATTTTGAACAGTGATGCAGGTGTGCAGGGGAAACTGGGGGACAAACCATATTTTGTCTACAAAACAAATTCTAACTTGAACAAGTTGTTTGAATTTAGAACATAAGGAAGCAAAACTTTGGTGACACAAGGTGGAACAAAAAAATGTGGGAATTGTAACCAATGCTTTGCTATATTGGAAGATAGTACTTTGGTACTTAGAAATTCCAACAGCACACTTGTCAGGTTCAAAAAGGGTAACTGCAGGACACAGCACGTAATATATTTAGCGAAATGTGTAAAGTGCCTGAGTTACTATGTAGGGAAAATTGATAGGTGCCTTAGGAACCATATCTATGACCATTACTACAGCATTAGAAAGAAGGATACTAAAACTGCATTGTATAGGTACCTAAAAGCAAGTCCAACCTGCGATTCATTCAAATTTGCCATATTGGAACAAGATAAAGTTAACCCTAGGGGAGGCAATGTTAGGACCAAACTGGGTGAAAGTGAGATTAAATGGCAGATATTACTTAATGCAGCAGTACACCCAGGTATTAATGATTTTATTTCCATCAAACCAGTACTTGAAGCAAGAATATGATGCGAAGAAGACACTTATCTTCATATTTTAATGAAATATTCTTAAGTTAATATATATTATATTTTATAGGTTATTTACACATATGTTTTTGCCAACTTATTTATTACATCTATAGTATTTATAATAAACGAGGGATGAAATGTTGATTAAAGATGATATGTAGTTTTTATTTTAGTTAGTGCATGTTAAATGTTCATTTAAGCTTATTGTGACGTTGCACTGATTGATCTATGAAATGTATTTAACCCAGCTGACAGATGTAAGTAGTGTTCTGAAGAAGTATACACATTGTAGATGAAAGCGCTTAACCTATTGTTTATTGGTCTACAATAAAAGTTTTTTCTGCAGTCAATTTCCAGTTCGTGATACTCTGCTAATTGTTGGGACTGTGATACCATTACAGTGGAATTTTTATCTTTAGTGTGTGCTCTGTTCCTTGGTCAATTCCACTGCACCATTATTTATGAACACAAACCTGTCATTCCAGCATCTCACCTAAAGTGTATGCTAGCAATTTTTAACATAAGTTGCAATAACAGCTGCATCTTCTCACTCCTGTATGTAAGACACAGGTCACGTATATAATAATCTATAAACATACCATTGTACAATATAAGGCCATTGGGTCGTGTAATAATACATGTAAGGGACAGATCACTGCAGTGACTAAGAATGTAGTGAAAACTACAAGGGTATATTAGTTGTTAATTGAACTCTCTTTCTCGCCCCTACCATATCTTCAAAAATAACCCAATGACACACCTCAATCGGTATGTGTACACTCCAAACTTTTGTTGGGACATATGTCCTATCGGTTTATAAATATTCACATTTGTTTCTTTGCATGTGCCATGTTAAAATACCCCCCCTATTGGTGGCCTGTTGCCATCAATGAAACCTGCATGCTGTTGTAATGGCTACTGTTGTTCCATATATGCATGTGTTCTGCTTGCTCTGCAACTGTTTTAAATCTGGTGTTTTGGGTTAATGGGTATATCTATGTATGCTGTTATAACTAATCCTGAATGCTGTTGACTATTACTAACTCATATCTGTCTGTAAACTGCAACACCATAGCTTGTATGAGAAGGCCGGTCCCAGCGGACCCACCTGTCCCACCTCAGCTGGCTATGGCACTGGGCACCAGCACATCTGGGGCCCAGCATGGGACCTACTCCTCCGTAGGCCCTGCACTACCTTTGGGTGGAACTGCTGCAGGGGATGGAGCTTGGCCACCCCTGGGAGTGGGGGTGGAGAGGAACCAGTCACCCATCGTTGGGTCCGGGCCATGGTGCGTAGGGAGATAGATAGGGCTTTTTGAGACCAGCTATGCCAGCTTGAGGGCCGAGTGGAGCAATTAGAGGGTGAGCCTGCCCCTCCTACACAGCCCCCAGCATGGCCACCTTTGGGCTGTGAAGGTGCAGTGGAGACTGCCCATGGGTGGGGACCTCAGTCCCACTATTTCCATTTGGGGGCTCATGGGCTGGCGACATCCAAACACCCCTCCCCATCCAAGGTGTTTATCAAAACATGTGTCATATACTGCCCCTGTATGCATCTTGTTTGTCTTGTCTGTTTACGTACCCAACCTACCTCCCCAAATATGGGTCTATATTATAAGGCCGACGTTTGAAAACATTGAAAAACATATGGTCGATGTTTTCAAACATCGACCTTATAAAAAGACAAAAAAAAAAGAAAAAAGTACCCTAATGGGATTAAGCAGGGGGGCAAGCACCCCTGCACCCCCCACACCCCCTGCTACTTAAATATACAAACTCTGAGACCGCACTACATTGCAATAAATGGAAAGCTCCCCTTATGGAAATTTCTGTTTACACGCTCGAGATTCTGAACGTTCGATATTCTCATATCGACAATGTCAAATTCAACATTGTCAGCTTTCAAGAATATAATATAGACCCCAAAATATACCTACAACCCCTCCCCAACATCCCACTCTTACCTGAAAAGAAAAAAAAGGGCAAGCTGTTCCCACAAAAAATCTCGCCCCATACATAGCTGTCCATTTCGCACACATGTCTACTGGACATATGTAATATGGACTAATTGGCATCATAATGAAATTATGTTGTCCTCACCCCTCTCCCAGGGGTTTGAGTGTCGAAATCTACCTCCAAATTCAGTGTATATGCACAACTGCTGCTGTAGAATAATGAAGAAAACAAAAAAGGAGCGTAACACCATAGACATAAAACTGGAACTTTAATACAACAAAAACAAGAACAGGATAAGAGTTTTCAGCATGTGCCTTCCTCAGATCCTGAAAACAATTCCTACACGCAACTATTTAAGAACCAGCTAACCAATCTCGTTAAAAGGCAATTAAGCAATTAAAAAATGAGGCAATGAAACATAGCAACACTTACTCCCCATTTGCATATTGCACTTGTAACAAAAACATGTTTTAAAATAACTTAGATCCAAACTTAGAACAAAACTTAATTTTGTTAAAGACAATCAGCATAGCATATTAAAACTTATTGTAAATAAATAAAACACTGCTGTCATAACCATTACCCAGCTTGTAAATCTGTTAAAAACTCAGAGCTCATACTGTTAACATGGCAGGTTCACAACCATAATATTAAAGAAGCAACAGTCACAGCCTGATTAAAAAAATGAGGCAACGAAACATAGCAATACTTACTCCCCATTTGCATAGTGCACTTGTAACAAAAACATGTTTTAAAACAACTTAGAGCCAAGCTTAGAACTAAACTACATTTTGTTAAAGACAATCAGCATAGCATGCTAAAACTTAAAGTAAATAAATAAAACACTGCCGTCATAACTATTACATAGCTTGTAAATGTGTTAAAACTCAGAGCTCATAATGTTAACATATCAGGTTCACAACCATAATATTAAAGAAGCAACAGTCACAGCCTGATATATAACAAACAAATAACTATTGTTATCACATAAAAGTCTGATGAACACTCAGAATTCATACTATGAACAAAATAGGCACAAAACTCACCCATTAATAGCAGAATATACTATAACTCCAAACTTAAAAGATGTTCACATCTCTGAAAAAAATGAAGGCATGCATAAACTACTATTCTATAGAAAGTGTACAGAAGGAATATTACAAAGCTGACATCTGCAACAAAGACGGATAGGAAGTAAAAAAAAAAAAAAATATATATATATATATATATATATATATATATATATATATATATACATATATATAACGAGCTTCCTTAATGGCAAAAAGTCAATCTTCAATCCATCAGGAATGGTTTAAGTGGAACAACACCATTAAGCTCTGGGAAACAATCAGCCCTTAAGTCCATTATCCAGTTAGATTCTTTCATTGTCATTTGATTTGTTACATCCCCTTCTCTTATAGTTGGACGATCCATTGCAAGGACAATAAATCTAAATGTAACAAAAACAGTGCATTACATGAGTGGAATAAAATGTTAGGCAAACATTACACTGCATTGTACAACAGGTAGTAAAAGAAACAGTAAAGAAGTAAGGCAAAGAATGAGTGCAGTAGAATGTAATCAGTAAGTAGTATCCGAGTAAAAGAAACACTAAAGAAGGAATACAAAGAATGACTGCATTAGGATGTAATCAGTAAGTATTATCCGAGTAAAAGAAACACTAAAGAAGTAACAAAAAGAATGAGTGCAGTAGGATGTAATCAGTAAGTAGTATCCGAGTAAAAGATACACTAAATAAGTAACACAAAGAATGAGTGCAGTAGGATGTAATCAGTAAGTAGTATCCGAGTAAAAGAAACACTAAAGAAGTAACACAATGAATGAGTGCAGTAGGATGTAATCAGTAAGTAGTATCCGAGTAAAAGAAACACTAAAAAAGTAACACAAACAATGAGTGCAGTAGGATGTAATCAGTAAGTAGTATCCGAGTAAAAGGAACACTAAAGAAGTACCACAAAGAATGAGTGCAGTAGGATGTAATCAGTAAGTAGTATCCGAGTAAAAGAAATGCTAAAGAAGTAACACAAAGAATGAGTACAGTAGGATGTAATCAATAAGTAGTATCCGAGTAAAAGAAACACTAAAGAAGTATCACAAAGAATGAGTGCAGTAGGATGTAATCAGTAAGTATTATCCGAGTAAAAGAAACACTAAAGAAGTAACACAAAGAATGAGTGCAGTAGGAACTAATCAGTAAGTAGTATGTGAGTAAAAGAAACGCTAAAGAAGTAACACAAAGAATGAGTGCAGTAGGATGTAATCAGTAAGTAGTATCTGAGTAAGAGAAACGCTAAAGAAGTAACACAAAGAATGAGTGCAGTAGGATGTAATCAGTAAGTAGTATCTAAGTAAAAGAAACACTAAAGAAGTAACACAAAGAATGAGTGCAGTAGGATCTAATCAGTAAGTAGTATCTGAGTAAAAGAAACACTAAAGAAGAAACACAAAGAATGAGTGCAGTAAAATGTAACCAGTAAGTAGTATTCGAGTAAAAGAAACACTAAAGAAGAAACGCAAAGAATTAGTGCAGTAGGATGTAACCAGTTAGTATTATCCGAGTAAAAGAAACACTAAAGAAGTAACACAAAGAATGAGTGCAGTAGGATCTAATCAGTAAGTAGTATCCGAGTAAATGAAACACTAAAGAAGTAGCACAAAGAATGAGTGCAGTAGGATCTAATCATTAAGTAGTAGCTGAGTAAAAGAAACACTAAAGAAGTAACACAAAGAATGAGTGCAGTAGGATGTAATCAGTAAGTAGTATCCAAGTAAAAGAAACACTAAAGAAGTAACACAAAAATGAGTGCAGTAGGATGTAATCAGTAAGTAGTATCCAAGTAAAAGAAACACTAAAGAAGTAACACAAAGAATGAGTGCAGTAGGATGCAATCAGTAAGTAGTATCCAAGTAAAAGAAACACTAAAGAAGTAACACAAAAATTAGTGCAGTAGGATGTAATCAGTAAGTAGTATCCAAGTAAAAGAAACACTAAAGAAGTAACACAAAGAATGAGTGCAGTAGGATGCAATCAGTAAGTAATATCCGAGTAAAACAAACACTAAAGAAGTAACACAAAGAATGAGTGCAGTAGGATGTAATCAGTACGTAGTATCCGAGTAAAAGAAACACTAAAGAAGTAGCACAAAGAATGAGTGCAGTAGAATCTAATCAGGAAGTAGTATCCGAGTAAAAGAAAATCTAAAGAAGTAACACAAAGAATGAGTGCAGTAGGATCGAATCAGTAAGTAGTATCTGAGTAAAAGAAATGCTAAAAAAGTAACACAAAGAATGAGTGCAGTAGGATCTAATCAGTAAGTAGTATCTGAGTAAAAGAAACGCTAAAGAAGTAACACAAAGAATGAGTGCAGTAGGATGTAATCAGTAAGTAGTATCCGAGTAAAAGAAACGCTAAAGAAGTAACACAAAGAATAAGTACAGTAGGATGTAATCAATAAGTAGTATCCGAGTAAAAGAAACACTAAAGAAGTAACACAAAGAATGAGTGCAGTAGGATGCAATCAGTAAGTAGTATCCGAGTAAAAGAAACACTAAAGAAGTAAGACAAAGAATGAGTGCAGTAGGATCTAATCAGTAAGAAGTATCTGAGTAAAAGAATAGCTAAAGAAGTAACACAAAGAATGAGTTCAGTAGGATGTAATCAGTAAGTAGTATCCGAGTAAAAGAAACACTAAAGAAGTAAACCAAAGAATGAGTGCAGCAGGATGCAATCAGTAAGTAGTATCTGAGTAAGAGAAACGCTAAAGAAGTAACACAAAGAATGAGTGCAGTAGGATCTAATCAGTAAGTAGTATCTGAGTAAAAGAAACGCTAAAGAAGTAACACAATGAATGAGTGCAGTTGGATGTAATCAGTAAGTAGTATCCATGTAAAAGAAACACTAAAGAAGTAACACAAAGAATGAGTGCAGTAGGATGTAATCAGTAAGTAGTATCCGACTAAGAGAAACGCTAAAGAAGTAACACAAAGAATGAGTGCAGTAGGATCTAATCAGTAAGTAGTATCTGAGTAAAAGAAACACTAAAGAAGTAACACAAAGAATGAGTGCAGTAGGATCTAATCAGTAAGTAGTATCTGAGTAAAAGAAAAACTAAAGAAGTAACACAAAGAATGAGTACAGTAGGATGTAATCAATAAGTAGTATCCGTGTAAAAGAAACACTAAAGAAGTAACACAAAGAATGAGTGCAGTAAGATGTAATCAGTAAGTAGTATCCGAGTAAAAGAAACACTAAAGAAGTAACACAAAGAATGAGTGCAGTAGGATCTAATCCGTAAGAAGTATCTGAGTAAAAGAATCGCTAAAGAAGTAAAACAAAGAATGAGTGCAGTAGGATGTAATCAGTAAGTAGTATCAGAGTAAAAGAACAACTAAAGAAGAAAACCAAAGAATGAGTGCAGTAGGATGCAATCAGTAAGTAATATCCGAGTAAAAGATACACTAAAGAAGTAACACAAAGAATGAGTGCAGTAGGATGTAATCAGTAAGTAGTATCCGACTAAGAGAAACGCTAAAGAAGTAACACAAAGAATGAGTGCAGTAGGATCTAATCAGTAAGTAGTATCTGAGTAAAAGAAACACTAAAGAAGTAACACAAAGAATGAGTGCAGTAGGATGTAATCAGTAAGTAGTATCCGAGTAAAAGAAACACTAAAAAAGTAGCACAAAGAATGAGTGCAGTAGAATCTAATCAGGAAGTAGTATCCGAGTAAAAGAAAAACTAAAGAAGTAACACAAAGAATGAGTGCAGTAGGATCTAATCAGTAAGTAGTATCTGAGTAAAAGAAACGCTAAAAAAGTAACACAAAGAATGAGTGCAGTAGGATCTAATCAGTAAGTAGTATCTGAGTAAAAGAAACGCTAAAGAAGTAACACAAAGAATGAGTGCAGTAGGATGTAATCAATAAGTAGTATCCGAGTAAAAGAAACACTAAAGAAGTAACACAAAGAATGAGTGCAGTAGGATGCAATCAGTAAGTAGTATCCGAGTAAAAGAAACACTAAAGAAGTAAGACAAAGAATGAGTGCAGTAGGATCTAATCAGTAAGAAGTATCTGAGTAAAAGAAATAGCTAAAGAAGTAACACAAAGAATAAGTTCAGTAGGATGTAATCAGTAAGTAGTATCCAAGTAAAAGAAACACTAAAGAAGTAAACCAAAGAATGAGTGCTGCAGGATGCAATCAGTAAGTAGTATCTGAGTAAGAGAAATGCTAAAGAAGTAACACAAAGAATGAGTGCAGTAGGATCTAATCAGTAAGTAGTATCTGAGTAAAAGAAACGCTAAAGAAGTAACACAATGAATGAGTGCAGTTGGATGTAATCAGTAAGTAGTATCCATGTAAAAGAAACACTAAAGAAGTAACACAAAGAATGAGTGCAGTAGGATGTAATCAGTAAGTAGTATCTGAGTAAAAGAAGCGCTAAAGAAGTAACACAAAGAATGAGTGCAGTAGGATCTAATCAGTAAGTAGTATCTGAGTAAAAGGGACACTAAAGAAGTAACACAAAGAATGAGTGCAGTAGGTACTAATCAGTAAGTAGTATCTGAGTAAAAGAAACACTAAAAAAGTAACACAAAGAATGAGTGCAGTAGGATCTAATCAGTAAGTAGTATCTGAGTAAAAGAAACACTAAAGAAGTAACACAAAGAATGAGTGCAGTAGGATCTAATCAGTAAGTAGTATCTGAGTAAAAGAAAAGCTAAAGAAGTAACACAAAGAATGAGTACAGTGGGATGTAATCAATAAGTAGTATCCATGTAAAAGAAACACAAAAGAAGTAACACAAAGAATGAGTGCAGTAGGATGTAATCAGTAAGTAGTATCCGAGTAAAAGAAACACTAAAGAAGTAAAACAAAGAATGAGTGCAGTAGGATCTAATCCGTAAGAAGTATCTGAGTAAAAGAATCGCTAAAGAAGTAAAACAAAGAATGAGTGCAGTAGGATGTAATCAGTAAGTAGTATCCGAGTAAAAGAACCACTAAAGAAGAATACCAAAGAATGAGTGCAGTAGGATGCAATCAGTAAGTAGTATCCGAGTAAAAGAAACACTAAAGAAGTAACAGAAAGAATGAGTGCAGTAGGATGTAATCAGTAAGTAGTATCCGACTAAGAGAAACGCTAAAGAAGTAACACAAAGAATGAGTGCAGTAGGATCTAATCAGTAAGTAGTATCTGAGTAAAAGAAACACTAAAGAAGTAACACAAAAAATGAGTGCAGTAGGATCTAATCAGTAAGTAGTATCTAAGTAAAAGATACACTAAAGAAGTAACACAAAGAATGAGTGCAGTCGGATCTAATCAGTAAGTAATATCCGGATAAAAGAAACGCTAAAGAAGTAGCACAAAGAATGAGTGCAGTAGGATCTAATCAGTAAGTAGTATCTGAGTAAAAGAAATGCTAAAGAAGTAACACAAAGAATGAGTGCAGTAGGATGTAATCAGTAAGTAGCATTCAAATAAAAGAAAAACTAAAGAAGTAACACAAAGAATGAGTGCTGTAGGATGTAATCAGTAAGTAGTATCTGAGTAAAACAAACACTAAAGAAGTAACACAAAGAATGAGTGCAGTAGGATGAAATCAGTAAATATTATCCAAGTAAAAGAAACACTAAAGAAGTAACGCAAAGAATGAGTGCATTAGAATGTAACCAGTAAGTATTATCCGCGTAAAAGAAACACTAAAGAAGTAACACAAAGAATGAGTGCAGTAGGATGTAATCAGTAAGTAGTATCCAAGTAAAAGAAACACTAAAGAAGTAGCACAAAGAATGAGTGCAGTAGGATCTAATCAGTAAGTAGTATCCGAGTAAGAAAAACGCTATAGAAGTAACACAAAGAATGAGTGCAGTAGGATCTAATCAGTAAGTAGTATCTGAGTAAAAGAAACGCTAAAGAAGTAACACAATGAATGAGTGCAGTTGGATGTAATCAGTAAGTAGTATCCATGTAAAAGAAACACTAAAGAAG
The DNA here is from genome assembly GCF_019279795.1 of Protopterus annectens. Classification (NCBI taxonomy): domain Eukaryota; kingdom Metazoa; phylum Chordata; order Ceratodontiformes; family Protopteridae; genus Protopterus; species Protopterus annectens. The sequence goes on from NC_056734.1 coordinate 332,344,428, forward strand.
TAACACAAATAATGAGTGCAGTAGGATGTAATCAGTAAGTAGTATCCGAGTAAAAAAAAACTAAAGAAGTAAACAAAAGAATGAGTGCAGCAGGATGCAATCAGTAAGTAGTATCCGACTAAGAGAAACGCTAAAGAAGGAACACAAAGAATGAGTGCAGTAGGATCTAATCAGTAAGTAGTATCTGAGTAAAAGAAGTGCTAAAGAAGTAACAGAAAGAATGAGTGCAGTAGGATCTAATCAGTAAGTAGTATCTGAGTAAAAGGGACACTAAAGAAGTAACATAAAGAATGAGTGCAGTAGGATCTAATCAGTAAGTAGTATCTGACTAAAAGAAACACTAAAGAATTAACACAAAGAATGAGTGCAGTAGGATCTAATCAGTAAGTAGTATCTGAGTAAAAGAAACACTAAAGAAGTAACACAAAGAATGAGTACAGTAGGATGTAATCAATAAGTAGTATCCGTGTAAAAGAAACACTAAAGAATTAACACAAACAATGAGTGCAGTAGGATGTAATCAGTAAGTAGTATAAGAGTAAAAGAAACACTAAAGAAGTAACACAAAGAATGAGTGCATTAGGATCTAATCCGTAAGAAGTATCTGAGTAAAAGAATCGCTAAAGAAGTAAAACAAAGAATGAGTGCAGTAGGATGTAATCAGTAAGTAGTATCCGAGTAAAAGAACCACTAAAGAAGAAAACCAAAGAATGAGTGCAGTAGGATGCAATCAGTAAGTAGTATCCAAGTAAAAGAAACACTAAAGAAGTAACACAAAGAATGAGTGCAGTAGGAAGTAATCAGTAAGTAGTATCCGACTAAGAGAAACGCTAAAGAAGTAACACAAAGAATGAGTGCAGTAGGATCTAATCAGTAAGTAGTATCTGAGTAAAAGAAATGCTAAAGAAGTAAGACAAAGAATGAGTGCAGTAGGATCTAATCAGTAAGTAGTACCTGAGTAAAAGAGACACTAAAGAAGTAACACAAAGAATGAGTGTAGTAGGTTCTAATCAGTAAGTAGTATCTGAGTAAAAGATACACTAAAGAAGTAACACAAAGAATGAGTGCAGTCGGATCTAGTCAGTAAGCAATATCCGGGTAAAAGAAACGCTAAAGAAGTAACACAAAGAATGAGTGCAGTAGGATCTAATCAGTAAGTAGTATTTGAGTAAAAGAAATGCTAAAAAAGTAACACAAAGAATGAGTGCAGTAGGATGTAATCAGTAAGTAGCATTCGAATAAAAGAAACACTAAAGAAGTAACACAAAGAATGAGTGCTGTAGGATGTAATCAGTAAGTAGTATCTGAGTAAAAAAAACACTAAAGAAGTAACACAAAGAATGAGTGCAGTAGGATGAAATCAGTAAATATTATCCGAGTAAAAGAAACACTAAAGAAGTAACACAAAGAATGAGTGCAGTAGGATCTAATCAGTAAGTAGTATCTGAGTAAAAGAAACACTAAAGATGTAGCACAAAGAATGAGTGCAGTAGGATCTAATCAGTAAGTAGTATCCGAGTAAAAGAAACACTAAAGAAGTAGCAGAAAGAATGAGTGCAGTAGGATCTAATCAGTAAGTAGTAGCTGAGTAAAAGATACACTAAAGAAGTAACACAAAGAATAAGTGCAGTAGGATGTAATCAGTAAGTAGTATCCAAGTAAAAGAAACATTAAAGAAGTAACTCAAAGAATGAGTGCAGTAGGATCTAATCAGTAAGTTGTATCCGAGTAAAAGAAATGCTAAAGAAGTAACACAAAGAATGAGTGCAGTAGGATGTACTCAGTAAGTAGTATCTGAGTAAAAGAAACACTAAAGAAGTAACACAAAGAATGAGTGCAGTAGGATGTAATCAGTAAGTTGTATCTGAGTAAAAGAAACACTAAAGAAGTAACACAAAGAATGAGTGCAGTAGGATGTAATCAGTAAGTAGTATCCGAGTAAAAGAAACACTAAAGAAGTAACGCAAAGAATGAGTGCAGTAGAATGCAATCAGTAAGTAGTATCCGAGTAAAAGAAACACTAAAGAAGTAACACAAAGAATGAGTGCAGTAGGATGCAATCAGTAAGTAGTATCCGAGTAAAAGAAACACTAAAGAAGTAACACAAAGAATGAGTGCAGTAGGATGTAATCAGTAAGTAGTATCTGAGTAAAAGAAACACTAAAGAAGTAACACAAAGAATGAGTGCAGTAGGATGTAATCAGTAAGTAGTATCTGAGTAAAAGAAACACTAAAGAAGTAGCACAAAGAATGAGTGCAGTAGGATCTAATCAGGAAGTAGTATCTGATTAAAAGAAACACTAAAGAAGTAGCATAAAGAATGAGTGCAGTAGGATGTAATCAGGAAGTAGTATCCAAGTAAAAGAAACACTAAAGAAGTAACACAAAGAATGAGTGCAGTAGGATCTAATCAGTAAGTAGTATCTGAGTAAAAGAAACACTAAAGAAGTAACACAAAGAATGAGTGCAGTAGGATGTAATCAGTAAGTAGTATCCGAGTAAAAGAAACGCTAAAAAAATAACACAGAGAATTAGTACAGTAGGATGTAATCAATAAGTAGTATCCAAGTAAAAGAAAAACTAAAGAAGTAACACAAAGAATGATTGCAGTAGGATGTAATCAGTAAGTAGTATCCAAGTTAAAGAAACACTAAAGAAGTAACACAAAGAATGAGTGCAGTAGGATGTAATCAGTAAGTAGTATCCGACTAAGAGAAACGCTAAAGAAGTAACACAAAGAATGAGTGCAGTAGGATCTAATCAGTAAGTAGTATCTGAGTAAAAGAAATGCTAAAGAAGTAACACAAAGAATGAGTGCAGTAGGATCTAATCAGTAAGTAGTATCTGAGTAAAAGAAACACTAAAGAAGTAACACAAAGAATGAGTGCAGTAGGATCTAATCAGTAAGTAGTATCTGAGTAAAAGAGACACTAAAGAAGTAACACAAAGAATGAGTGCAGTCGGATCTAATCAGTAAGTAATATCCGGATAAAAGAAACGCTAAAGAAGTAGCACAAAGAATGAGTGCAGTAGGATCTAATCAGTAAGTAGTATCTGAGTAAAAGAAATGCTAAAGAAGTAACACAAAGAATGAGTGCAGTAGGATGTAATCAGTAAGTAGCATTCAAATAAAATAAAAACTAAAGAAGTAACACAAAGAATGAGTGCTGTAGGATGTAATCAGTAAGTAGTATCTGAGTAAAACAAACACTAAAGAAGTAACACAAAGAATGAGTGCAGTAGGATGAAATCAGTAAATATTATCCAAGTAAAAGAAACACTAAAGAAGTAACGCAAAGAATGAGTGCATTAGAATGTAACCAGTAAGTATTATCCGAGTAAAAGAAACACTAAAGAAGTAACACAAAGAATGAGTGCAGTAGGATGTAATCATTAAATAGTATCCGAGTAAAAGAAACACTAAAGAAGTAGCACAAAGAATGAGTGCAGTAGGATCTAATCAGTAAGTAGTATCCGAGTAAAAGAAACACTAAAGAAGTAGCAGAAAGAATGAGTGCAGTAGGATCTAATCAGTAAGTAGTATCTGAGTAAAAGAAACACTAAAGAAGTAACACAAAGAATGAGTGTAGTAGGATCTAATCAGTAAGTAGTATCCGAGTAAAAGAAATGCTAAAGAAGTAACACAAAGAATGAGTGCAGTAGGATGTACTCAGTAAGTAGTATCTGAGTAAAAGAAACACTAAAGAAGTAACACAAAGAATGAGTGCAGTAAGATGTAATCAGTATGTAGTATCGAGTAAAAGAAACACTAAACGCAAAGAATGAGTGCAGTAGGATGTAATCAGTAAGTAGTATCCGAGTAAAAGAAACATTAAAGAAGTAACGCAAAGAATGAATGCAGTAGAATGCAATCAGTAAGTAATATCTGAGTAAAAGAAACACTAAAGAAGTAACACAAAGAATGAGTGCAGTAGGATGTAACCAGTTAGTATTATCCGAGTAAAAGAAACACTAAAGAAGTAACACAAAGAATGAGTGCAGTAGGATGTAATCAGTAAGTAGTATCCGAGTAAAAGAAACACTAAAGAAGTAGCACAAAGAATGAGTGCAGTAGGATCTAATCAGTAAGTAGTATCCGAGTAAAAGAAACACTAAAGAAGAAGCAGAAAGAATGAGTGCAGTAGGATCTAATCAGTAAGTAGTATCTGAGTAAAAGAAACACTAAAGAAGTAACACAAAGAATGAGTGTAGTAGGATCTAATCAGTAAGTAGTATCCGAGTAAAAGAAATGCTAAAGAAGTAACACAAAGAATGAGTGCAGTAGGATGTACTCAGTAAGTAGTATCTGAGTAAAAGAAACACTAAAGAAGTAACACAAAGAATGAGTGCAGTAAGATGTAATCAGTATGTAGTATCGAGTAAAAGAAACACTAAAGAAGTAACGCAAAGAATGAGTGCAGTAGGATGTAATCAGTAAGTAGTATCCGAGTAAAAGAAACATTAAAGAAGTAACACAAAGAATGAATGCAGTAGAATGCAATCAGTAAGTAATATCTGAGTAAAAGAAACACTAAAGAAGTAACACAAAGAATGAGTGCAGTAGGATGTAACCAGTTAGTATTATCCGAGTAAAAGAAACACTAAAGAAGTAACACAAAGAATGAGTGCAGTAGGATCTAATCAGTAAGTAGTATCCGAGTAAATGAAACACTAAAGAAGTAGCACAAAGAATGAGTGCAGTAGGATCTAATCATTAAGTAGTAGCTGAGTAAAAGAAACACTAAAGAAGTAACACAAAGAATGAGTGCAGTAGGATGTAATCAGTAAGTAGTATCCAAGTAAAAGAAACACTTAAGAAGTAACACAAAGAATGAGTGCAGTAGGATGCAATCAGTAAGTAATATCCAAGTAAAACAAACACTAAAGAAGTAACACAAAGAATGAGTGCAGTATGATGTAATCAGTAAGTAGTATCTGAGTAAAAGAAACACTAAAGAAGTAACACAAAGAATGAGTGCAGTTGGATGTAATCAGTAAGTAGTATCCGAGTAAAAAAACACTAAAGAAGTAGCACAAAGAATGAGTGCAGTAGAATCTAATCAGGAAGAGTATCCGAGTAAAAGAAAAACTAAAGAAGTAACACAAAGAATGAGTGCAGTAGGATCTAATCAGTAAGTAGTATCTGAGTAAAAGAAATGCTAAAGAAGTAAGACAAGGAATGAGTGCAGTAGGATCTAATCAGTAAGTAGTATCTGAGTAAAAGAAATGCTAAAGAAGTAACACAAAGAATGAGTGCAGTAGGATGTAATAAGTAAGTAGTATCCGAGTAAAAGAAACGCTAAAGAAGTAACACAAAGAATAAGTACAGTAGGATGTAATCAATAAGTAGTATCCGAGTAAAAGAAACACTAAAGAAGTAACACAAAGAATGAGTGCAGTAGGATGCAATCAGTAAGTAGTATCTGAGTAAAAGAAACACTAAAGAAGTAAGACAAAGAATGAGTGCAGTAGGATCTAATCAGTAAGAAGTATCTGAGTAAAAGAATCGCTAAAGAAGTAACACAAAGAATGAGTTCAGTAGGATGTAATCAGTAAGTAGTATCCGAGTAAAAAAAAAACTAAAGAAGTAAACCAAAGAATGAGTGCAGCAGGATGCAATCAGTAAGTAGTATCTGAGTAAGAAAAATGCTATAGAAGTAACACAAAGAATGAGTGCAGTAGGATCTAATCAGTAAGTAGTATCTGAGTAAAAGAAACGCTAAAGAAGTAACACAATGAATGAGTGCAGTTGGATGTAATCAGTAAGTAGTATCCATGTAAAAGAAACACTAAAGAAGTAACACAAATAATGAGTGCAGTAGGATGTAATCAGTAAGTAGTATCCGAGTAAAAAAAAACTAAAGAAGTAAACCAAAGAATGAGTGCAGCAGGATGCAATCAGTAAGTAGTATCCGACTAAGAGAAACGCTAAAGAAGGAACACAAAGAATGAGTGCAGTAGGATCTAATCAGTAAGTAGTATCTGAGTAAAAGAAGTGCTAAAGAAGTAACAGAAAGAATGAGTGCAGTAGGATCTAATCAGTAAGTAGTATCTGAGTAAAAGGGACACTAAAGAAGTAACATAAAGAATGAGTGCAGTAGGATCTAATCAGTAAGTAGTATCTGACTAAAAGAAACACTAAAGAAGTAACACAAAGAATGAGTGCAGTAGGATCTAATCAGTAAGTAGTATCTGAGTAAAAGAAACACTAAAGAAGTAACACAAAGAATGAGTACAGTAGGATGTAATCAATAAGTAGTATCCGTGTAAAAGAAACACTAAAGAAGTAACACAAACAATGAGTGCAGTAGGATGTAATCAGTAAGTAGTATAAGAGTAAAAGAAACACTAAAGAAGTAACACAAAGAATGAGTGCATTAGGATCTAATCCGTAAGAAGTATCTCAGTAAAAGAATCGCTAAAGAAGTAAAACAAAGAATGAGTGCAGTAGGATGAAATCAGTAAGTAGTATCCGAGTAAAAGAACCACTAAAGAAGAAAACCAAAGAATGAGTGCAGTAGGATGCAATCAGTAAGTAGTATCCGAGTAAAAGAAACACTAAAGAAGTAACACAAAGAATGAGTGCAGTAGGATGTAATCAGTAAGTAGTATCCGACTAAGAGAAATGCTAAAGAAGTAACACAAAGAATCAGTGCAGTAGGATCTAATCAGTACGTAGTATCTGAGTAAAAGAAATGCTAAAGAAGTAAGACAAAGAATGAGTGCAGTAGGATCTAATCAGTAAGTAGCACCTGAGTAAAAGAGACACTAAAGAAGTAACACAAAGAATGAGTGTAGTAGGTTCTAATCAGTAAGTAGTATCTGAGTAAAAGATACACTAAAGAAGTAAGACAAAGAATGAGTGCAGTCGGATCTAATCAGTAAGCAATATCCGGGTAAAAGAAACGCTAAAGAAGTAACACAAAGAATGAGTGCTGTAGGATGTAATCAGTAAGTAGTATCTGAGTAAAAAAAACACTAAAGAAGTAAAACAAAGAATGAGTGCAGTAGGATGAAATCAGTAAATATTATCCTAGTAAAAGAAACACTAAAGAAGTAACATAAAGAATGAGTGCAGTAGGATCTAATCAGTAAGTAGTATCTGAGTAAAAGAAACACTAAAGAAGTAGCAGAAAGAATGAGTGCAGTAGGATCTAATCAGTAAGTAGTAGCTGAGTAAAAGAAACACTAAAGAAGTAACACAAAGAATAAGTGCAGTAGGATGTAATCAGTAAGTAGTATCCAAGTAAAAGAAACACTAAAGAAGTAACACAAAGAATGAGTGCAGTAGGATCTAATCAGTAAGTTGTATCTGAGTAAAAGAAATGCTAAAGAAGTAACACAAAGAATGAGTGCAGTAGGATGTACTCAGTAAGTAGTATCTGAGTAAAAGAAACACTAAAGAAGTAACACAAAGAATGAGTGCAGTAGGATGTAATCAGTAAGTTGTATCCGAGTAAAAGAAACACTAAAGAAGTAACGCAAAGAATGAGTGCAGTAGGATGTAATCAGTAAGTAGTATCCGAGTAAAAGAAACACTAAAGAAGTAACGCAAAGAATGAGTGCAGTAGAATGCAATCAGTAAGTAGTATCCGAGTAAAAGAAACACTAAAGAAGTAACACAAAGAATGAGTGCAGTAGGATGCAATCAGTAAGTAGTATCCGAGTAAAAGAAACACTAAAGAAGTAACACAAAGAATGAGTGCAGTAGGATGTAATCAGTAAGTAGTATCTGAGTAAAAGAAACACTAAAGAAGTAACACAAAGAATGAGTGCAGTAGGATGTAATCAGTAAGTAGTATCTGAGTAAAAGAAACACTAAAGAAGTAGCACAAAGAATGAGTGCAGTAGGATCTAATCAGGAAGTAGTATCTGATTAAAAGAAACACTAAAGAAGTAGCATAAAGAATGAGTGCAGTAGGATGTAATCAGGAAGTAGTATCCAAGTAAAAGAAACACTAAAGAAGTAACACAAAGAATGAGTGCAGTAGGATCTAATCAGTAAGTAGTATCTGAGTAAAAGAAACACTAAAGAAGTAACACAAAGAATGAGTGCAGTAGGATGTAATCAGTAAGTAGTATCCGAGTAAAAGAAACGCTAAAAAAATAACACAGAGAATTAGTACAGTAGGATGTAATCAATAAGTAGTATCCAAGTAAAAGAAAAACTAAAGAAGTAACACAAAGAATGATTGCAGTAGGATGTAATCAGTAAGTAGTATCCAAGTTAAAGAAACACTAAAGAAGTAACACAAAGAATGATTGCAGTAGGATGTAATCAGTAAGTAGTATCCGACTAAGAGAAACGCTAAAGAAGTAACACAAAGAATGAGTGCAGTAGGATCTAATCAGTAAGTAGTATCTGAGTAAAAGAAATGCTAAAGAAGTAACACAAAGAATGAGTGCAGTAGGATCTAATCAGTAAGTAGTACCTGAGTAAAAGAGACACTAAAGAAGTAACACAAAGAATGAGTGTAGTAGGTTCTAATCAGTAAGTAGTATCTGAGTAAAATATACACTAAAGAAGTAACACAAAGAGTGAGTGCAGTCGGATCTAATCAGTAAGCAATATCCGGGTAAAAGAAACGCTAAAGAAGTAACACAAAGAATGAGTGCAGTAGGATCTAATCAGTAAGTAGTATCTGAGTAAAAGAAATGCTAAAGAAGTAACACAAAGAATGAGTGCAGTAGGATGTAATCAGTAAGTAGCATTCGAATAAAAGAAACACTAAAGAAGTAACACAAAGAATGAGTGCTGTAGGATGTAATCAGTAAGTAGTATCTGAGTAAAAAAAACACTAAAGAAGTAACACAAAGAATGAGTGCAGTAGGATGAAATCAGTAAATATTATCCGAGTAAAAGAAACACTAAAGAAGTAACACAAAGAATGAGTGCAGTAGGATCTAATCAGTAAGTAGTATCTGAGTAAAAGAAACACTAAAGATGTAGCACAAAGAATGAGTGCAGTAGGATCTAATCAGTAAGTAGTATCCGAGTAAAAGAAACACTAAAGAAGTAGCAGAAAGAATGAGTGCAGTAGGATCTAATCAGTAAGTAGTAGCTGAGTAAAAGAAACACTAAAGAAGTAACACAAAGAATAAGTGCAGTAGGATGTAATCAGTAAGTAGTATCCAAGTAAAAGAAACACTAAAGAAGTAACACAAAGAATGAGTGCAGTAGGATCTAATCAGTAAGTTGTATCCGAGTAAAAGAAATGCTAAAAAAGTAACACAAAGAATGAGTGCAGTAGGATGTACTCAGTAAGTAGTATCTGAGTAAAAGAAACACTAAAGAAGTAACACAAAGAATGAGTGCAGTAGGATGTAATCAGTAAGTTGTATCCGAGTAAAAGAAACACTAAAGAAGTAACGCAAAGAATGAGTGCAGTAGGATGTAACCAGTAAGTAGTATCCGAGTAAAAGAAACACTAAAGAAGTAACGCAAAGAATGAGTGCAGTAGAATGCAATCAGTAAGTAGTATCCGAGTAAAAGAAACACTAAAGAAGTAATTCAAAGAATGAGTGCAGTAGGATGCAATCAGTAAGTAGTATCCGAGTAAAAGAAACACTAAAGAAGTAACACAAAGAATGAGTGCAGTAGGATGTAATCAGTAAGTAGTATCTGAGTAAAAGAAACACTAAAGAAGTAACACAAAGAATGAGTGCAGTAGGATGTAATCAGTAAGTAGTATCTGAGTAAAAGAAACACTAAAGAAGTAGCACAAAGAATGAGTGCAGTAGGATCTAATCAGGAAGTAGTATCTGATTAAAAGAAACACTAAAGAAGTAGCATAAAGAATGAGTGCAGTAGGATGTAATCAGGAAGTAGTATCCAAGTAAAAGAAACACTAAAGAAGTAACACAAAGAATGAGTGCAGTAGGATCTAATCAGTAAGTAGTATCTGGGTAAAAGAAACACTAAAGAAGTAACACAAAGAATGAGTGCAGTAGGATGTAATCAGTAAGTAGTATCCGAGTAAAAGAAACGCTAAAAAAATAACACAGAGAATTAGTACAGTAGGATGTAATCAATAAGTAGTATCCAAGTAAAAGAAAAACTAAAGAAGTAACACAAAGAATGATTGCAGTAGGATGTAATCAGTAAGTAGTATCCAAGTTAAAGAAACACTAAAGAAGTAACATAAAGAATGAGTGCAGTAGGATGCAATCAGTAAGTAGTATTCGAGTAAGAGAAACGTTAAAGAAGTAACACAAAGAATGAGTGCAGTAGGATCTAATCAGTAAGTAGTATCTGAGTAAAAGAAATTCTTAAGAAGTAACACAAAGAATGAGTGCAGTAGGATCTCATCAGTAAGTAGTATCTGAGTAAAAAAAATACTAAAGAAGTTACCAAAGAATGAGTGCAGTAGGATGTAATCAGTAAGTAGTATCCGGCGCTGTACAACAGAATGGTAGAAATACGCTAATTACAAAATATTCATCAATATCTCACTTCTGAAGCCTTGAATTCTCAAGGCAGTGAGAGAAAAGGCAGAGAAATTAAATAAGTTGAGAATTTTGCATAGCCTTTTGCTCTGAAACAAGTACAGGTGTTTTCCTACCTTCATGCTTCTTCAGTTTTGCTTTAAAATTATGGAGAGATTTGTCTAATCAAACTTCTAAGAGATGGTAGTTACCGGTACTTCGGGCCTTGTGAGCTGTCCCTCATATTGTGTGTTACAGAACATATAGGGAGTATCTCTTACTAATAGCTTGATTTTCAGAGATGGACAGTGACCAAGTGTGACGATTTTAAAAAATGTTTACTAGGCATCTTGAAATACCTTACTTTGAACTGGAAGCCAGATGAGATAAATAAGAGGGTCACTTCAGTGTGTGTATTGACTAATCAGGAGGGCATTTCTGTTCTCTGCCGCTTGAAATTTTGGGATATTTTCACTAATTTATTGTTATGTGCATAGAATATAAAACTGCCTAATTTTCTGTTGTTGATGTGTAATAGTGATGCTTATATTCTGCAGTTTGTTGCCTTCTTTGTTCTTGCAAAAATGTACACAATCTGAAGTCAGTTAGTCCTTCTTGCATTCTGCAGTTTGTTGCTTTATGTGACTTGTGAGACTTGATAATCTGTTGTCTGTTCTGTTCATTGCATTTGACTCATTAGCCTTGCCAAAGACATTGCTGAAACATATTCTTAGACTATTTTATTTACCCAGGTAATAAAAATAAACAATACTTAAAAGTAATACATTAACAAAAAATAAACAATTCTTAAAAGTAATACATTAATAAAAATAATTAATGAATACAGGACCACCTACATTTAACATTAACTGTCTCACAGATAGGACCCAGAAAGTTAGAATTGGGGAGTTCTCCTCTACAAAGAGGTCAGTCACAAGTGGAGGACCTCAGGGATCAGAATTGGACCACTCCTTTTTAGGATGTACTTCTCAAGGCCAATGTCAGTGGTCTCTGCATGACTAAATTTGCAGATGATTGCAAATTAGGAGCTGTCATCGAATCTCACACTGACACAGATGTTCTCAGCAGGGACTGAGACAGACAAACAACTGGTTTCAGAGCCATGGATTAAAACTAAATGCCAAGAAATGCATAATAGTATGCTTTGGAAAGTCCTTCATCCCTGGTAATTATCATATTGACAACACACCCCTTAGAGTTGACCCAGTAGTCAGGGACTTAGGGACACACATAGATAATAATCTAGTCTTTGACCATAGTGTGTCTACAGTGGGGAGGAAATCATTCTGTGTTGCACAACTTATAAACAAAGGTGTGGCATCTAAGTCCAAGGAAGTCATTGTTCTACTGTATTCGGCATTCATCAGACCTATCATTGGTACAATGCCCCTTTTGGTATGTACCTATCCAGGCATATTCAACAATTGGAACATCCACAGAGGTTCCTCACCAGAAGAATACAGGGCATATGTAAAATGTCCTATGCAGATGGTCTCATGGCCCTATCCCTTTATTCTGCCTCCTACAGGTTTTTGAGGGGAGAGCTATGCCTGGCATACAAGGCAGTGTCAGGACCCACTCTGAAGGACCTCCTGCATATCCACAAAACATACAGCACCAGAATTACACATTCTAAAGACTTAAACCTTGCCTGTGATATAAATAGGACCTGGTGGAGAGTGAGGTATGTGTCCCAGAGACTACCCCATCTATGCAACCAGCTCCTATCCATGTGAAACAGAGTTCCTCCCTAACCCAATTCAAGTGCAACTTGTACAATTGGATGGAAAATAGGAAATTCATCCTTGGTTTGGCACTTATGTCTCTAATAACACAGGTAACCTGTGAATGGTTCATCTCCCAGGCCCATGCTTACACTTGGCAAGGGTGTCAGAAGTTGTCAAAAATTGGGATGCATGGCTAGGCTTATGAAGGCCCTAATGGTTTTCAGCTTATTAAAAACCTATGAACCTCTAAACGAAACACTGGCAAATACTTTATTTATTTATTTATTCATTTCAGTTTGATTACCGGGCTGATCCACTGGGCTTTGGGGCCCGTTTTCAGTGGAGGCCCGGGGAGAAAATTGCATTTGCATTTGAGCACATATTTAAACAAAATGCTAACAAAGTAGAAAGGACTGATGGGACAAATGATTTGGTCAGTTTGGAATCCATTAACAAATTCACCCAATTAAATTTGAACAGTCATACAGTGAAACACCCTCTTTTGGGCACCTATCATACATCTGCATATGTTGTTCAGTGTTCAATGAAGTCACTGCAGGCTGTTATTAAAGAACTAGATGGAAGCCAAAGGATTATATACCTATCTCTTTGTCTCTCTCCCTCTCTCTCTCTGCAGTTATTGTAAATAGATAAGCAAGTATTTACGTATTTTAGAGGAGATAGCAAATGTTTCTGAAAAGCAGGTGCTTATTTTGCCATTGTAAAAAAGAAAGCTCAAACGTTACACAGAGTTGTGTATTTCTTGTTTCAGCAGAGCAAGTTTGTTTAATTTTCTGCTCATGGTCATCACAGGCTGTCTGGCATATGTAGAGGTAAACAGTATATGGTATAGGAAAACATTATTCAAGAATGTTGGAAATCAAAATAATTCAGAAAGTTTGCAGGTAGTTGGCAAATAACTAAATTTTCTCCAGATATCTTAAGCTGCTCTCATTAACAAATGGCAAGTGATGGCAGAGTTATAAGCCACTCACAAGAAGGCACTAGTCACATCATCAAAGTCTTCTGTTTAACAATACATCAGTTATGTAAACATGTAAATGTAGTGACCATTCTTAATTACAATAAATACACAGTGAAACAAATTGACTGTGTTCATGCTACACCATTCAGATAACAGAAATAAGGTAACTTTGTTGCACTTGACACATCATTCATCAAATAAAAATTGCAACATAAGGCTTTTGCCTTAAGTTCAGGGTATTGATAAAGTGATGATTTCATAGGATCATAAGATCATAGGAGATTACTCGGCTCTTGACCCGGAGGTCATTTTAAGCCTAGCTATTTCATACCAATGTAATACTATAGAAATGCTGGTCAATACCCAAGACTGCATTTAATGATGACTGCCCATGTCCAGGAGGGTTGTCGGCACTATTCCTGGTAAGAATTTAGGGTGCCCCATCCACTCGACCAGGTATCTCTTGAACAGTGTCATAGAGGTGCTCTGTTTCATATGAACTGGTAGCTGGTTCCAATGACATGGTAGTTGCTGGGAGATAAATCTGTCCCTCCAGCATGTCCTATTTAAGTTACAGGCCACATTTAGGTATCTGGAACAGGTAGCCCTAGTCCTGTTTGATTTATGGATATGCAGAAAGTTCATTACATTTGGTTCTTGGATTGCTCTATAGCTGAAGTATAAATCTCCCCTAAGAAGTCTATACGATATGGAGTATAGTGTGTGCATGGCACATCCTGGAGCCCCTTGATCTTCTTTGTTAGAAACCTCTGAGATCTCTCTAATTGCTGCAGGTGCTTAGTATGGTACATGCTAAGTGGGGCATGTTATCCTTTCTAATGTACATTTAACTATGATCGAATGGGATAACTAGGAATCCTGTAATAATGCACAATCTATGCCTATAATTTAATAATCTGTTCATGGCAGTGACACTGGCCAGTAGGACAATACATGCAGAATGGAATGTTCATGATCCAAATTATGTTGCACCAATCAGGAAGATGGCTGAGATGTCACTTATGGTGCACTACTGATAATAGTGTGTGGCCCCATTTGTCTTACAAGGAGATAGTCAGTGGGATAAGCCTCACCACTTTCATCAGGAAACAATTAGCTGATTACAGTGATGGTGGCTAATTCTAATATAGTAGCAGCATGAGAGAGACAGGGCCATGTCTTTGTTGTCACACTAATCAAGAGACAGTAATTTTACTCACAGTGCTCCATCTAGGTGACTTGGAGATTTTGCCTAATTGTGCTTAGGTTACATGGTATAACTGTTAGGATGATACTGAACTTTTAGCAGAAAAAATTCTGAATGACAACAGTGAGGTATATGCTAATGATAAAACAAGCCGTAAGTGTTACTACCACATCACAACATTTTCACAATGCAGCAATGCAGACTTTTGCTTACACTACATTACTTAGGGGTTACAGATGGCAGTATTGTAGTTGAGCAGAGTGTGTCCTGTTTTAATTGCATGTCTTTTAACAATGCTGATTACTGCTGAATTACCAAAGAAACTGTTATCATTAGCCATGCTCTGGTGTGAACAAAATGGCTAGCACTGATGGCATTTCATCACATTATACCTGCAACAAATAATTGCAGCTCTGGAAAGAGATTGGTTTAATTGGTTCATGAAAGGCGATGTTATATTTGTACTGCAAACAGAAGTGCATGTGAACTATATGAATCTGCAATTCATTTTTGCATGAGGGCATCTAAAAGATGTTAGTCTACAATGACAAAATATCCGATAACAACTGAAACATTCTATTGCAGAAAACATTTGACTGGCATACTGGTAACTATTGCTGACATATTAATGGAAGAATCCTGGCTTCAAAGCTAGTTAATAATTGGAAGAGAAAGGAAAAGGTTGTGCAGCTGTCAAACTGCAGTTCTGGACAATGGGTCGAAGAAACAAAAAAAAACATTGCTTTATTTAAAGAAAACATTTAAAAATGTATACGTGTTGAGAGAAAAATAGAATGATTTTCTTCCTTTTTTCTTTCATTGTTTCTTTTTTTTTTTCTATACTTAGGGAGTAGTCTGCCTGTCTGCATTTCCTTTTGACAATCCATGGTTTGAAAATACTGTTTTGCTGTTAATCTACAAAAGAAAAAAGGCAAATATCAAATTGTCCTAAAATATTAGTATTTGAATCAAGCATAAAAGTATTTCAGATTAGAAGGAATATTTTCTATTTTCAGGGAGGGCAAATTGTACATTGCATGTGCTTGTCTGTATTATGACTATTTCAAGACATAGGTTTCTATGTCATGCACAAATGAAATACATACATGAGAACACATAAAGAAGGTAGCATAGCAACACTATATATATAAAAAACATGATCATGCAGGTGAATGAGCAAAGATGAAGAAATCCAGAGGTGATCTGGAAAAATGGTGCCATAACTGTCAAATTGCAGACATTGAAAAGAGGTAGAAAAGTTGGTATACCTAGTCAGATATTTGAATATCTTATCAGCATAAAATTTGAATATCAAATAGCACATAATTCTTCCAGCTTCCAGCATGAATGTAGGCGATGGCTCAACAGACACATGTTTAAAACACTGAGCAACAAAAATGATGCGAAAATATAAACACATTATCTAAGAGACAGTGTAATAAGAACTGCAAACTTTAATGAATGGTATTGCAAAATTCTACTACACAAAGTCATTTTTTCCTGCTAATAAATGGAGATGCAAATTGTGTGTCTTCTTTCTTTAAATTCTTAATGCCATGAGTTTGTTGCATGTAGAGTAGTTTTCTTTGTAACAGCATCAAAAATCATGTGTGATGAATGGAATTCTGATAATTGTGTGAAGGTGTAAAGCAAACCTGAAAATAGAGACATACTTCCAAAAACAGGTGCATTATGTGCAGAGGTAAATGTCAACATTCTTCAAAATAAATACAGCTGAGAGCTCTGAATGGTATAGTTAATAGCCTGTCTTCACAATTCCATGATCCAATTAGGTTTTCCACAAATGCAGTAATTAAGTAGTCTGTGAGGATATTTTACCTTTTTAAGATAAGCCAGTGTTAAAATCTTAACTTAGAAGAGGTGGTGAGCAGAAAATAAATTAATTTGGTGGTCATAATCAGCCAAGTAATGTCAATAAAAGAATGAAAATGTGAAAGAAAAACATTATCATTGCTTGCATTCATTATGTATGTGTTTATATGGACATTTATTTAGTCATTTAATTAGTTAATTTATTTTTGTTGCAAAATATGAAATAGCACTTATTTCTCGATACTTTTAGAACCTGAGAAACATAAAATTCATTCCACCTCTACCGGCCTAAGCAATATTTTACAACAGTGAATTTTATTGAAATGCAGGACATGAATGGACGATTTCTTATCCACATCAAAAAAGTGTCTGCTGTTCTCTGTCATAAATTGTGTGCTAAGGTACAGTAGCAGCACTGAATGTTGTGTTAGCAAATGTAATTTAAGCAGTGCAGAATAATCTTTACAGTAAATAGTATGAAAGATGCATTTCTTTGTGCCTTATCATCTGAAGATGTCATCCAACAAAAGTAATGATGCAGAGGGTGAGTCCAGTGTTATTATGCAGAAATTATAACACTGAAATTAATATGAGAATGACTGGATTTTCACTATATTCAATAGTGTGTTACAGAACATTTTAAAGTATACTGGTAGGCATCTCTCAATTACCTTTTCTCTATTGTAAGGTATGAGTTTTGTTTTTGATATTGCCGTTAGCTTGCAACATAAATAAAATTTTGTCAGCATTGTCAGAAGCATTTGTTTTTGCTCTGTGCAAAACTCTCTCCAGATCTTCAAACCACATTGCTCTTTGTGACTTTCCCATGACATCTTACATGTCTGCTTGTCTTTCTTAATGAATTTTGGGAACTAACATAATTCTTCAGCATATCACACAGATGTGGGTTTGCTTAATATGTTAATGATAGGGTGAGATAGGAAGCTTCCTACATAACATTACCATACAAATATACCCTTTTGATAACTTACAATATTCCATGGACTTCCATTGTAATTTGGCAACCAAGGATACTCATTTTGGTGTTTCTTGTTTACTGATAACAAGTAAAGCAGCAACCACCACAAAACACAGCTCTGCTACTGCTCTCTCTGCTGGGTATCTAAGCTAGCTTTGTCTATAATTATTTTATTCTAAACTATAGGAAGGATGCTAAAGGAAATGAGATATAATAGTATGCTAGATGTGTGGAGTACCACATGAAGGTCACAGCAGTATGGCAAGAAAATGTGAAATGTGTTGACTGCTTTCTCTTTTGTCAGATTTGCATTTTAATATATTTTCTACAATTGTATTGATTTAAGTTTTCCTTGATTTATTTTTTAAATTCTTTCTTATCTTCTTTTATTCCATTTCTTAAAACTCATGCAGTGAAATGTTTGATTTTTGGCTGTTCTTATCATGTCTTGAAATAAAAATGTAGGTCCTGTTTTTCTTAACTGTTATTATTTGTTTGTTTTGCTGTTTTTTTTTTTTTTTTTTTTTTAAACTTTCCATCTTTAAGCTTGCTGCCATCCATACCCTCATAAAACAAGTATTCTACCATTGACTGGTTTAGACTTTATTTGACTTTTGTCTGACTTAGCTAGCTGATGTGCCCAGCTGTTTACAACTTTATACCTCTGATATAATAATGGTAATGCTTCCTGAGTTTGGTGTACCTACCTATCACCTTTCAGAATCCACTAAGGAGTATCTCTAGTCTCCACTCACTGCTTTGTTGCTCTATGATTCACAATTCTCCCGTGCTAATGTCAACGTTTGTACATTATGCTATGCCAAACATTACTACCTTAGAAACTTTGAAATAAGACAGTTGCATAGCTCACTCCCAATATAGCATGACATACGATATGATATTTAACTGTCCATTCATTTCAAATAAACCAAACTTATCCATTACATATATATCCCAAACTATAAGTTACTGATTACAGGATTAAACTGAATCTGTATAAAAGGCCCAGATAACAGTTAAATAAGTCATTCAATTAATCTGTCACTAGTGCTTTGTTTGTTTGTTTGTGAGATGAAATATTTGTATAAACGCATCAGTAGTGTTCACTAGGCGCGGCTCTCTCCATGAAATCACTATCCTAAAATACTAAATAAAAGGGCCACTTTTGTGAGACACCCTGTTTTATTTACATATTTATTTATTTGTCTGTTGGAGTAGATGCTGCTCTGACTTGATGCACAAGGCTGTGTTTAATTTATAACCTTGTTTTTGACATGAAGTAGTGAGTTCCCTTAAATAGCAGCAATTTTAAATGGTTACAGAATAAAACTTTTAATAGTTTCTGACAATTATACATTTTAAGAAGAATTACATTTGAGCTGTTTTGTGCATGCATTTTTATACTAAGTACATGACTGATGATTTAATTTATTAAACTTCATTAACATTAAATTAATTTAAGCATAAGACCTTGTACTCATTTTTGCATTACCTAAGGTGAATGTATACTTACACCACCTTCACTTCCTTGATATGATTATGTTCACCCAACAGTTAGTCAGACTCTACAGACTGAGGAAATAGTTACTTGTGTGTTGTTGCTTGTTTCATCTAGGAATGACAAACTGCTTCTTGAATGGTATAGTATTTCATTGTCTTTGAGCTTACTGGCCTCCAGCAGAAAAAAGTAAAGCTTTTTTTTTCTTCTCTATACTTCCAATCTCTCTTTCTCTGAGGTGTAGCCACTATTGACTGAGGCTATTAAAGTGTGTGTGTGTATGTGTGTGTGTGTGTGTGTGGGGGGGGGCATGGGTGAATTATTTCACATGGGGCATGCAAGGGGGTTTTTGCTCTTGCAAAAAATGTTTTCCAAAGTTTTATTATTTGAAGTGTTTGCTCATAATCTCTACAGATTTGACTAAATGTGTTTTGAACATATGTGTATTTAAATTGTCAATTGCAAGAAGTATTTGGCAAGAAACTTTAATAGAGTATCCATATGCAGACACCGCAGCTATGATAATCCCAGATATAAGCTTACACATGCATTCCCTCAAGGGAAAAGATTAAGATAATCTTAATATCTTTATGAGCAAGAAATCCAATTGGCCTGTCATTCAGTTCTGCACTGTGTTGTGAATGGTATTCAAAAAATACATTATTCTTCAACAGCTTAAGAGTACCCTACAGAGACCAATAAACTTAATATTTACTGGAAAGTTTTTTTACTATAATATAGAACATATGAGAAAGCAAGAACTGAAAACACTGAAATTAATACTAAAATTATTTAACTGACATATTACAGATGTGTTATTAAATTTCAGGATATTTTGAATGAGTTATAAAATTATGTATTTCATCACAGAGACAGTTCCAGACTCATCATGGATGCAGCATAAACAGATACACCTATGATAATCTCAAATATAAGCTTATACAAGCATTGCTTTGTCAAATACAATAATAGTTATATATCACACTTTTATACACACACACACACACACACACACACACACACACACATATATATATATATATATATATATATATATATATTTTTTTTTTTTTTTCACCCCGGGGATCACGTCAGTCGCCCTGCTAGACAGGGGTCCAGGGAAGTAAATAATGTGAGAAGAAATTGCCAGGGAATTTTTAAGGCTAGGCTTGTATAGGCCCTAGGGCTGATAGCCTAGTACCATGAACCTATATATATATATATATATATATATATATATATATATATATATATATATATATATATATATATATCTGTGTGTGTGTATGTGTGTGTTTGTGTGTGTATATGCATAACTATATCTATATAGAAGCTCAGAAGGGCTAGATTATAGCATGTCTCATCCTATTTTCACTATTTTTCAACACTGTTTCTTTGCCCATTGAACACACTTGCCCCAAGTCACCAAGTAGTGCAAATTCATATGCATCATAACATCTATTTTTAAGGCTAACACAACAGTACTACATTGATTCTCATATTACACAGGACTGCTGACTTCAAACTCACTTGGATCACACACAGCTTTTTTTAAACTTCCACTTGTATTTGTATTTGTATTTCTATCCAAACCTTTTGGACAAGCAAAGTTTTAATTTCATCATAACACTCACTTGGTTTACCAGTCATGTATAAACAATGCAATGTCAATTTAACCTATGCACATTTTAATGTTTCATTTTATTATTTGGCTGTTCTTTTGCTCAAAACAGTCTCAATTGTTTCTTAATGCAACTCAGCTCTAACCAAACATGTGACTAATTAACATCCTCATTTAAACAGTTGCCTCACTGCAGGCAACTGTTTTTGACTTGAAAAAGCTTGGCATTTTCCAAGCGAAAGCGCTTGTCTGATTTTGCTGTTCTGTACCTACTGACTTTGGATTTTACCATTTGGTCTGATTTTGCTGCTTTGTACCAACTGTCTTTGGATTTTTACCACTTGGCAACTAATAAAGGACTTACCTTTTTTACGAACTATTGTCTTCACTTTGCGGTTCTGGAACTACTCTTCTGGGTATATCTATATATAACTATATGGATTTCCTTACCTTTATTGAATGGCACTAATATCGAGGTGAATAATGTCAACTCCAAATGATTGACATTATGCACATAAGCACTCTACAAAGCATGCTCCCGGCATCAATCTCGGCACATGCAAAAACTTTAAAACAAAATTAAAAAGACAACATCATTTTTTGCACAGGGGCAACCCCCCTGCAACCCTCATGTGGGGGATGTGCCCTTCAAACCATCTGCTAAGTATATATTCTAACTACGAGATTACTCAATTTATGGGGAATAGGCAGATTCCCCAGCCCTGAGAATTATCCAGTCTGCTACATTTGTCAACAGGTGTCAACCATCTGTTTTGTTGAACAACTTGTGCAGACTAAACAGATGTCAATTAAAGTGATACCCAACAAAACTAGCGTTTGATCTCTCTCTCTCTCTCTCTATATATATATATATATATATATATATATATATATATATATATATATATATATATATATATATATATATATATATATATATATATATATATATATATATATATATATATATATATATATATATATATATATATATATATATTTTTTTTTTTTTTTTGCTCACTGTTGCTACCTGCTGGACTAATTCTTATACTTTTTCAGGACCAGTAAGAGGATTAAGGTTTCCAGGGTAACATCATACTGCTGCTGCTGAGACAGTTTCTGCTTTAGGGTCTATTCCCCACCTTTGGCCACATTTGTACTACCCAAGGTGGTGGCATGCAGTCAGCTCATAACATATCATCCATATCTTCACATGCAAGTCAGCCAAAACCCTGCCCACTTACAATCGATGCACATTTTGTGTCCACCAACTTCTGCCATGGATCAATCATGGAAGAGAGGCCAAAAATTTATTCTCCCTTCTAGGATGGGCACACCCTTCCTCTCGACCTGCAAATTCAAGTGCCCAAACCATTAATTGAATTCAGGTCAACTTGACTATTGGAGGGGTTTCATCCCTCTATGCCACCATCAAAGCAGTCACACTTATAAAAAATGCAGTATATGTAGTCTGGGACTAAAGTATATGCATAAAGAAGTAAGCAGTAGTCATGGATTCCAAATAAAAGTAAATAAGGAGAAGTCAAAATTATTTTAGTAGTAGAATAAAAATATCTAACTATTTTTTTTTTTTTTTTTTTTTTACATTATGTTCTTGATTAAACAACATAATATTCCAACAAACTAAAACGAATAACTTTCCTGCAAGACTCAACAGACTTCACCAAAATGCAGAGCAATTGCTTGAAATTTTATTATTACTTTAATAAATCCCGTATTCCTGTTTGGTAATCCCAGACTGTAGACTCTTATCTAATTTTTCAAACTTAAATTCATATATGTTGGAAGTCATAAAAGGCTACATTTAAAATATTCATGAGAAAAGATGCAGAAGGTCTATTATGCTCAGTACAAATTCAAAGTTGAAAAAAATAAACTCATTTGACATTAAATTTCATACTTTAAAAAAATCATAAATTATATTTTACTTACAAGATTCAAAATAACATTAGAGCAAAGTTCAATGCCACCATAGTGTTTTTAGATTTATCTTAAATTTCTAGAGTTTGAGTGTTTTCACCCGTACGTTAGCAGACTTTTGTGTAACAAAAATACTGCTCCAAATCAGTTTTATTGCTATCTTACAAAGAACACCAATGCTAGAATTCTGTACATTAACCATTCCTAAGAACATCCTTAGACTCATGGCATAGCTCTGAATTTGATAATCCAAGAAACTTCCCTTTCTACATAATTATCCACATAATCAGTTATATGCATAGTGGCCTTGTGTTATACTTCATTCTGTTGTTAAGTTGTGAACTACACACATAGTAATCCAGTTAGGTTTGATCATGTGAAGTGTTGATTCACTTCTTGAAGACCACCCCCTTCTTTTTTTTTCTCTTCTGGTCTGTAAAAAATGGCTGTGCTGTCACTGCATATTTGACTTTTGGAGATGGTGTTTTTATATATGCTCAGAAGAAGCCATCAGTAGCAGTCAACTCAAAATTGCTTAGTAAAGTCAGATTATGGCACTATTTAATTTGCCCTCTCACTCTGAAGATAACTATTTCCATTCCTAGTAACCTAAATGCTGGTAAAATCTTGCCTCAGGGTCTGTTTTCCATTTCTATTCCCTCATCTGATGTAAGTGTCACAAACTGTACTAAACCATGACAATAGATACCACTTCTAATGCTCAGAGACTGTTAGTTAAGCCTCTCCATTGATGTGATGTATGTGGCACATGTGGAGGCCTGATCCCCCAGACTAAGACTTTATTGTCTCCATACCCCAAGAATGCACTGAGTACACCTGGAAGCAAGGGCGTTAGTACTCAGTTTGTACTTTCAAATGATTTCTTTACTCACTAGTTATTTATCAAAAACAGTAAATCACACAGCAAGTATGGTTACCTGGCTCACTTAGTAAGCTTGAGCGATTTGTGTATTTACTGAGCCATGAATAAATGCCACTAGATGACCTTCTTAATCAGAGGGTAGTTTGTACAGTCTGTTAGTACTGTTTTCCTTTTCAAATGAATGTGGTCATCTGTGGAAATGTCATCCCAAACCTAGTGTTTCTAGGAATTAGTTCTTTCATGAGTGATGGCATCCTTTCTGTGAAATATTTGGAGCTGAATGTGTGCCACATGTCTGCAGTTAACCACAACAAGTCTTCATTGGACTCTATTAGGTGATCTTTGGTGATAATCTTTAAATTTCTTCTTATCAGCATGTTATTCCTCATTGACCTTGCCTCCAGGTCAGAAGCCAAGGATGTCAGTGGATCTTAACTTATGAGCTGCACCATCTTCAGTCTCCATGGTCTTCCTTATCTCCTCTTCTTCTTCTAGATGATCGTTCAGTAAATCCACCTACTGGCCGACAGTTTTGACTGCTGTACATGTTGTATTTTGCTTAATATTTATAAATAACAATTGCTTAGTTAGCAACTCTGATAAAACCTTATTGGGATGGGCTGCACTTCTTCCATACATGATGGCCTGACTGCTGCAGGTAGGAGACTAGAGGACTGTCTTGAGGCCATTAATCAAGACAGATTATTTGGCATATTGGAAGGGTGTTTCATGACATCTTGAGCTTCATTTGCTCATCTACATTCAGTCATTGTTGCCTCTTTTTTTCTTTTTATGTTTATTTCAGGTTCTTGGATGAGAATAGCTGTGATCTTGCTGTGTTATTTTCTCTGGCTAGTCTAGCTTCTTTGTTTGTTTTAGCAAATTTTGCTTTCTACATTCCTATGGTATCAATACTTTGCTCTATTATCTCTGATTGGGATGAGAATTACCATTTTCTGGTTGGGCAATTGTTTTTTCTGCATCAATCCTTCTTACTTTGGATTTAATTCTCTGATCACTAATATTTCTTAATTATTTTTCAGATTTGTGTAGCTGACTCCCAGGAGCATTTTGCAGACAACGTATATTTCTAACTGCAGCTTTCCAAAGAAACAAAAGTGCACATGGCATCTTACAAAGACTTTACCCTGTTAGTAGGATCAGTAACAGTGTGACAGTTCAAGATGTACTATGGTAGCCTCAGATAACCCTTTCTGTCTGAATAGAGTAGTGGATTCCAGCAAATACTTTCTGACTGTACCCCAGCATACCCCAGCATTTTCAGTTAAGGCACCTCTCTGCAGATAAATACAGAAATACATTTGCAGACCATAAGCATCCTTATACCTTTCAAAGCCCCCTTTACCTGCTTTTTTACATGTACTAATTCTCCACCTCAAGAAAAAAGTAAAAACTCAATGACTGTCTATGAGGAAAATACAACAGGTGAGTTGAGCATAATTTATGCAAATGTGGTTCATATGCTGCATTCCTGTCCACCTTACACTCAACAAAATGAAGAAAAACCTACTCAAGGTATGCATCACCACTCCAAATCCACACACTGATTGAATGGTTTGCAATAACAGTTTCAAGCAATTTGCTGCAGTTGCATTAAAGAAAATACCGGGGTACTTAAAGCAATGCTGGAATGTGCAAAAGACCTGTGTATATATTTTTTTAACTCACAAGTTCAGGTGCAAAGTATGAGAATGCATATGGACTAGTTAGCATTCAGTTAGCTTGACAGGAAGTCAAGTCTATTTTTATTTCATTTTTTTCATAAATGTTCCATTTATAAACTCAGCCAAACTTCAGTCTACACTAAATTAGACAAAAGAGTTGGACTATATACTGTGTCATACTGAATAAAACATTTTAATCAAGTAAAACCTCCTTTTTTTACAATGGGGCATGCTATTTGTAGCTTTTCATGTGCCTGCAGCAATGTGGCTCCTCAATAAGTTCTAACTTTCTGAATTACAGGTGTTTGCCTTAAGCTCACACAGTGTATGTATACATATTCATTACTTTACCTAGAAGAATCATCTTGCAAACTCAGAGCATGTGTGCTGAAGCATTTACAAAATATGAATACATGCAACATATAATAACCCCCGCCCACATGCACACAGACACACACATCATTACTTCCTTATTCTCACTCCACAAATTTTGCACTAGAAAGAAGGTTTTGTAAACCCTGTCTTGCCCTTATACTGAGAGGCTAAGAGAACATAGCACCTGCTAAACAGACACATTGTGAGCAACAGTATCTTGCTCATATTATTATTATATGTCTCAAGGAACTGTGACACAAGCAATTGGCAGGACAGACTGCCATGTTTAAACAACTGTGGCGTCAGTTTAGGTAATCTGATGAACAGACTATCAACCATTTTTACAAGAAAATATGGTGGTTTTTCATTAAGCATGCATGGCATGGCTAAGTACTGAAGAATTTAAGTTGACTTTTAAGGACACACTCTTCACTCCACCTAAAACTTTCCCTGACACTTTTTACTACCTTCATCCATAGCCCTTTGTGTATTTGCTTTTTCAAGTGTCTTTATTCAATAAAAATTATACCCTCTTTAATATATAATTATTAGCATTTTAGCATCTTGGCATGGTGAATAAAAAGGATGCAAATATCCACTCTCTGCACTTTTTATGTCTGGCTTTCTGATTTATCCAGTATCATTAAATGTAATGTTTATAAATTCTAAACATTTCAATTGAAGGTTCACTAGTAATAATATATGTTACATTTAAATGCCTGCCTTGCCAAACATACTATCTATCACTGATATTCATATAATCCCAGCCTTCTCTGTGACTTCTAAAAAGTCAACAGAATAAGTAATCTTAAATCTTAAATCAAATCTGTGCTGAAAATCAGGAATGAAAAATGTTTATGTAAATTAATTATTTCTATTTTTATTACCTTTGTAGTGTAAAATGGAGGAAACACATCTGAAATATATTTCAGAAGGATCTTCAGAGAAGCTTAATCTCCTAGATTAATGTGGCATTTAGTTTTTAATTTACAGCCCTCAGTGGGACATTGTAACAAATGAACAGAAGCAGGGAGTCCAAAGCATTATCTGCTGAATCGTCTCATTTACTCAGTGTGGACTAAGTAGAAAATAAATAAAATATGTTAACAAATACTAAAATAACATGTTGAGCCTAGATGGCCCAACATGATAACAAATACTAAAATAACATGTTGAGCCTAGATGGCTCACGTCTACACCCTCTTTAAATGGTGCTGACACTTATACCTAATAAAACAGTTTCTGCATTTTCCTACAGTAAAATTGGGTCTATGCCAGCTAGGAGATTTGAAAGAGTTTATTTCTGCAAAACATAATTACGCTTCAATTTAAAACTAAAATTGAGCTCAAATTAAGTTTATTCAGTGTTTTGCACCTCTCTCGGGCTTTAGTCAGATGCCAAATAATCATTTAGTCTTTAATCTTTTCCATTTATTTGCAACAGGTACAAATCAGATGGTGACAGCATGATTTCTTATTTATACAAAGAATGGCTTGATAGTTTTTCATGTAGAGAATTATTAAAATTCATTTTTTTCAGGAAGATGTGGAAATAAGTATTATCTTTAAATGACTGAAAAATAAAAGCAAGTATAGACAAAGAACTGTAATGATTGCAGAGTTCAGCAACATAGCACAGAATAGAGCATCTTATCTCAAAAAATTGTGTTCATCAGTTGATAAGCTGTTCTGTTTCAAACTTAAATTTATTATCCCATCTCTATAACTGTACAATTTTTGTTTTGAACACTATGGGTAGCATTAGTATAAGATTATTAAATGTTTCATAACTTTATTCATTATTTGCATTAATTTATATTTATTCATTTTACAGGTTTGATTTTTTTACCTGAATTTATTGAATGACCATCTGTATTGGTCAGCTTTTACCAGATACATTCATTCAAGAGCATAGCAGTCCACTTCCTTAGTCAGGTCAAGCTGAATCATAATAATTGTGATATCAGCCCCCCCCCCCATACTTACTTTTGCTTTGTCATTACTGGTGTTTTATACAAACACTTCTCACTCCTTAATTTACATTCCACATAAACTCGAAATTATCAGCTGTAATGACAATTTAAACTGTAGAATCAGACCTCTCAACCAATTGGGAATAAATTTCAACAGAATCAGGGACAAGTCAAGAAAAAATCAGGGACACTTTTAAAATATTGGTGCTATTAACTTGAAACATCGACAGAATCAGAGCATATGAATTAATACACATTTTCTGAAGTAAAAGAAGTTTATAACTCTTAATTATTGTCATTATTCATTAAGTGTAATTCACCACCTTTCCTCTAAAAGTCACTAGTTTTAGGAGGAATTAAGAGGGACAGAGTTAAAATGTGAGTCAAAATCAGGGACGTCCCTGAAAATCAGGGACAGTTGAGAGGTATGTGTAGAATAGGTGTTATAATGCCTACATAATCAGTTGGCTGGCATCTGTTGTGCTTTCAGCAGGCCATGACTGAGTATACTCATTACAGTGTCTATAGATGTACATCCAAATTACCACTACATTGCTGTTTCCTATCCATTTATAGTACTGTGACTCCTTTTGATTACTCTTCTAAACCTAGCATGAAAACAAAATGATATTATATGATTGTTTTGTAATTTAATTGATTAATTGGATATATAAGTGAGTTGTTTGAATGTGAATGTAGTTTCTGAAGAAGTTCTGTGAATTAAACAAACAAAAGCGCTTAAACTATTCCAGTGCCTGGTTGTTGTTTTGTTTTTCAGTGTTTCTAGTTGTTTGGATTTGTTTGCTTTAATGTGTAAGCACATATTTCCTGCCTTGGCTTTTGGGCACTTTTTATTAGAAACATTGTGTTCTTACTCTTTAAAGACATTACAACTTTATTGAAAGCATTTTACCAACTTTGGGAATCTATATTTAGATTTGTGGATTTATTATATGTCCATCATGGAAAGTGAGGAAGCTTGTGATATTACCTTGCATCCCACACTGGAAGGAGTGACTAATCTCACTAAAAATTTGGCTGCTATCATCGAACAATCACAGGCAGTGCTTAAACAACTGAAAAGGAGTTTCGGAGCCCTCCACAAGCGTGGTGAAAGTTCCGATGTGTTCTTTTCTTCATCATCAAATGAAGGGATGTTTATTGTGAACGAGACAGATTTTTCTTGGCAGGCAGTGACCATATTCTTGCAGGAAGAAGATTCCAACCTTTTTTGGAGGTCAGTTCATCGTGGCATTCCGGAAGGCCTGTAAATACAAACAGTAATGCTTTTGACTTTAAAGCCAGCTTTTTTAAGCCAGAAACGAAAGTTTTGAAATTTAAAAGCTTAATGTTGGAAAACCATTATTTGAACAAGTGTGTTGACCTTAAAGTGATACCACTGGGGCTTAGAGTGTATGCGTTCCCTAGTGGAACAACTGTAAAAGATAACATTTACCTTGATATTAAAGACATTTACAACAGAGCTGGTTTAGAGGTGTTAAAAACATGAATTGGTTGGAATGCAAACAAAATTAAGCTCCTCAGAGAACAGGTTAACTACATTGATAGTAAGCTTAATAAACACCCCGACTTTCAGGCCTTTCAATATTTATATTGGAAACTTATTGAAAAAACTGAAAGACTTGTAAGAAACATTATTAACAAGAAAAAGAAAAAGTTGTTTAGAGATATTAAAAGTTACCAGCTTGGGCTGGCCCCTCTTATAAAGAAGAAAGGCCAAAAACATGTTGGTTTTGCTGACAACAGTCATGAAAAGAAAAATACTATGTTTAGAAATCTTGAAATGCTGGACTCCTTCACTAACTCTAAGATTATTAATATGTCTAGCAAAGACATTAGTGAGCAATACAGAAACATTTTAATCAGTGAGTCCAGTGAACTATCTTCCTCGTCTCCTTCATTTTTTACATCAGTGACAGAGACCTGCAGTCTGCCCCCAAACCAAGAGGCTTTGACTGTGGCAACCAAGAAGAAAGGCAAAAGCAAAGGACATTAGAAAAAAACTATCATATTTTCAATTTGAGTAATAAGGCTTTTTTCTGAAACTGAGTTAAGTTTGTTAGCTAAGGGGTCATCTTTTCACCAGCTAACAAAACAATTGTTAACACTTTTATTGATTTTAAACTACTTGTAAGCAAACTCAATTTAAGATACATTTTGAGTGATGTTAATATGAATGATGTGTTTAAAAAAAAAACAGCACTTATAATCCCACACTTGTTCATACACTCAATACTTTTGCCTCTATCTGTGAGGCAGACTTTAATGACCTTTTTATGGTTCCATACATAATAAGTTTAACAACAAGCACTGTAATTTAAATAAACAAGAAGTTGCAGCACTTAAAAGGCTGGGTAGTTATACAGACATAAGATACATGGAAGCAGACAAAGGGCAAAGTATTGTCATCATGAAAAGCAATAAGTACAATGAAGCTATTAGTAACCTTTTGTCTGATGAAACCAGTTACAAAAAGGTTTCAAAAAAAGTTTGTAAGAAATCGTTATAAAAACACTGATTTATGCCTATTTGATTTGTTGCATCAGGGGTACATCACTATAGATCTCTTTGAATTTCTTATGGTGGAAGAGACACAATTAGGTTATTTACTTGGTATTCCCAAGATACATAAGAATTTGAAGCACCCCCCTTTTAGACCCATAGTGTCTGCATCTTTTAATAAAGCATTCAAGATTTCTGCTTATTTAGATCAAGCGGTAAATCCTATAGTTCAGAAAAACAAATATAATTTAAAAGATTTATGGATGTTTTTAGATGAGCTTAAAAATTACAATTTTGCTGGAAATGAAATTATGATGTGTACCACTGACATCAGTTCTTGATACACCTCCACTGATCAGGATGAGGGCATACAATTTATTATATGTCAATTGTTGGACATAGTGTGAAAAATATTTTTTTATGTTCAACTGTAATATATTCCAAGAAAAAAGTTGTGTATCCATGGGGGCATCAGTGGCTCCATTGTTTGCCAACTTGGTTATTTGCTGGTGGGAGGAGTATTTAACTAAGATCCCACTTTTTCATCATGCAAACTTCTATAGAAGATACATTGATTATATGTTTTTCATTTGGTCTAGTGATAGAATTACATTACATGAATTTATCCAGGCACTTGATATTGTGAGATGGCTTGATTTCACATTAAGTGATATGGGAGACTCTGTTCATCATTTGGACATCATAGTGGGTTTAAGTACTAAAGAAAAAAAGTTTTTTCAGTAACATTTTTAGAAAAAGTTTGTTTACAAAAAATTACTTACATTATGACAGTTTTCATCCCCTTTACTTGAAACTGAATGTCTTTTGTGGGCAAATTATCAGATTATGATGTCTGATTAGTGACAACGTGGTTTTCTTTAGATGAAATGAACAAAGTCATTAAGTTTGAAGAAAGAGGATACCCCTTATAAAGTTGATTGTCATTGCAAATAATGTTAAGGAACAAAGGCATGAAAAATGTCCTCCTATCATCAAGGCAGCTTTTTGTGCTAAGAAGAACATTAGTAACAAAGAATTTGTTTGCTCCTTTCTGCTCCCATTAAGTATTGAAGGTGCTAAATAAGACAAATTATTAGTAATAACTGGAACATCTTATTAGGTAATCTTAACCTTGTAAAGGTCATTGGAGAAAAGCCTAAGTTTATATACAAAAGGACTAGAAACCTGAAACAGTTTTTAGAAAGTTCATCAAATGTAAGGGTGACACAGATATAAAAAAATTAGGAACTTTTCCTTGTAATGGATGCTAATAATGTAGATATGTTTTGTCTATGAGTAGCTTATATTTTTATCATAATAATTAACTTTACACTGCAAAAGACAGGCTCACATGTCAAACTGAAGGATTAGTTAATGTTGCAGTCTGCTCTACATGTAAGCTTTTCTATATAAAAAAAACTATACGTAGGTTGTCTGATAGAATTAAGGAGCACAATAAACAAAAAAAAATGTCACTGCTGAGACGGAACTACTTGAATTTTTTATTAACAACTAACAAGTTAAAAAAACAATAAACAGAACAACTGGATTGAGTGCTTTCTTCCCTCACATAGGGATTTCATCAGAATCAATAAGCGTTCCCATAATCTTCCATTTATAGCCAATTACTATGACATCACAAGTAATTAATGTTGCAAAATTCATTAATATTAAATAGGTTTCTGACCAATGTTAAAGAACAACATGTGCGAAACATTTATTAAAACATTCTAAATAAATCCTACCATAAAATACATAAATTATGTAAGAACTTAATAAATATAACAGAATCATGTTAAAACCTTTAGATTTATTTCCCAATGAAAGCTTTTTTTGTTTAAAATGGGTTTGATAGAAATAATTTCATTCAAGCCAGGCATTTGCCCAGCTTGTAACTTAATTTGCCACCATGTTTCTTTTTCTTCTATGTGGCTTCTGTAATCCCCACCCCTTGGATCATGTAAAACTTTCTCTAAAATTCCAAAATTAAACTCTATAAAAACCTTACAAGTTGTAGAGTGTTTATATAATGCATTGTTAAAATTCTTTGTGGCAATCTGATATGTATGTTCATAAATCCTGTCCCTAAGCCTTCATTCTGTTTTTCCCACATAAAAAGCTGGACAGGATTTACAAATAGCCAAATACACTATTCCTCTAGTTTGACAATTACCCTTAACAAAATTAATTCTAGACAATAAAATATTATTTAAAATTATGTGATCACTACTATATATATATATATATATATATATATATATATATATATATATATATATATATATATATATATCACATTTTTTGGTACCACCATAGGTTTTTTTACCTTTTACACTTTCAAAGTTTCTCTTTAAATTCGGCCCTAATTTGTACACAAAATTGAGTTTATCTCCCCCTGTACCCCATAATTTGGGGTTATTTTTAAGAATGATCCAATTCTTGTTAATAATGTTTTCAACCTCATTTACTTTACTACCATATGGAATAACCATGGCCTTTTCAAATCTAACATTTTCTAATTCTGTCACGTATTTACCATCTTCCACACCTTTTTCGTCACCCAATAAATGCTTATATTTATTATCCCATGTTCATATGACATATTCCTTATATTCCTGAATCACTTTTTTTGGGTACCCCCTATCTTCAAACATTCTAGAAACCTGGGTTAATTCATCATCTAGATCCTTCCTTTCAGAGGTCATTCTTGCAACCCTAATCATCTGTCCCTTAACAATATTGTTTTTCTGTTTAGTAGGGTGGTTGCTGGAATATTCTAAATAAGAGTTACTGAAAGTAGGTTTCCTATATATTCTAGAATTAAAACCTTTACTTCCTTTCTCTATATATGTATCCAGGTAATTAATTCCCCTATTATTGTATGTGTGTGTGAATATGAGAAAACTTGTACACTCATTTAAATATAAAATAAAGTCCTGAATTATGTTTTCTGGACCTTTCCACAAAATGAATATGTCATCCAGGAATCTAACGTATAATGTCATATACTTATTAAATTGACTATTAAATACAAAATTTTGCTCCCATTGTAAGAGCACTAGGTTAGCAAAAACGGGGGCACATGACACCCCCATAGCTACACCTTTTGACTGTCTATAGTATTCTCCTTCAAATAGGATATAATTATTATCCAGGACTATCTCCATAAAGTCTATTAATAGTTATTTTTTATTACTGTCTAAATGGGTGTTTTTGTTTAAACTCTCTGTAAAGTATTCCAATCCTTCTTCTTTTGGGATGCTAGAAAACATGTCTACCACGTCAATAGTTAATAAAATCAAGTCTTTTTCCCAAAACTCTTTTTTAATTTTTGATAAAAAATCCCAAGAATCCTTTAATAAGTGTTCATTATTAAGAGTCTGATGTTTTAAGCAAGAGTCTACAACAACTCCAAATGGGTAAGTTTTTGATCCCCTGCCATCAATAATGGGTCTAAAGGTCAGAGGATCCAAGCCTTTATGCACTTTTGGTATACCAAAAATGGTTGCAATTTTAGGTTGTAAAACTTTAAGAAATCTATATAGGTCCCCCGAAATTTTCTCTTCAATCAAATAATCTTCCAAATAATAATCAATTCTTTTGTAACTTATGTTGACTTCGTTAAGAGATGATGGTTGGCATGTGTTTAAGTCATTAAGAATTTCAAAAATCTTTTGGGAATATTCAAGAGAATTATAAGAGAATTAAGGAGCACGCTATGGCCATAAAAAAGAAAGACAGTAGTAATGCATTAGCTAGGCATTCTCAGAAATGCATTGAGTTTAAGAAATTTCAGTTTATGGTACTGGAAAAGGTTAGTGGAGATAGATTTATTGACACTTTCAATGCATATTTAGAACTTAAATGGCAAATGTTCTTTAGAGCATATATTACACCTGTTATTAATGAGAAAATATCCATTATACAATGACCCCCATTAATATTTCAAAACATGCATGCATATTGGCCAGCGTGCCCATTGTAAATCTCACAATATACCAACAGAAAAAAGGTCGGGTCACCTGGACTTCTTTCCATTGGTATAATGTCCTCAAAATATATTTTTTAAACAAATAAAAAAAAAAAAAAAAAGAAAAAGAAAAAATGGAGCAACAGAGACTTTGATGTACTGGGTATGCATGGGACGCAAGTCCCATACGCATGCTCAGTACATCAAAACAGGGAAGCAGTATACCACAACCAGCAGAAGAACAGTAATGCCCCATTATACAAAGACATTATTTAAGAAAAATAAGTATTTTCTTCTTAAATAATGTCATTGTATAATAGCAATAACCGACTTCATGGTTGTGGTATATCGAAATTTACCCACGGTTGGCTTTATTTAATCACTCAGGCTTCGCACTCGTGATTAAACCACACCAACCATGGGTAAATCTTCAATATACCACACCACGTCATCAGTTATTGCTTTATTAAATGCTTTTTAACGTTTAAGAATATTTGATTCTACAAAGTACATATTTAAATATACTTTTTATGTTTTCATTCAAGCAAGCAATAGATTTTTTATTAGGAGCAGACACTGATGAATATTCACATATTTTTTTTTTGTATTTTGATTGTCATTGGTTGTTTTGTAATTTAATTGATTAGTTGGATATATAAGTGAGTAGTTTGAATGTGGATGTAGTTTCTGAAGAAGTTATGTGAATTAAATGAATGAAAGCGCTTAAACTATTCCAGTGCCTGGTTGCCATTTTGTTTTTTTTCAAAATGATATTATAAGTTATGATTTAGAAAAGTAGCCATCTCTACTAATATAAAGATAAACCCTGACTAAGATCCACCAACTCAGGTTCAATTATTGGCTCAGCTATCTGTTGGGGATGAGGTACAAATGATGGGCATGATTATCCTGGCAGGATTGGGAGAGGTCTGGGTTGTAAGATGTCATTATTCCATTAATGAGAGGTGGCAAAGCACAGTGACCCTATGCCAAGCATTTAGTTCACTGAGCATTGAACACTGTAACTCTTTGCACAGCTATATGGAGGCCAGCTTACATTGGGAAGGTATAGCTGTTTCTGCGATAACATGGGACACACACTTCCACTCAGAGGAGGGGTTAGGGTTGTAATAGAACTTACCTCATTACCAGAATGCTGGTAAAAGGACAAAGTACCTCATTCACTGCTTGTATGGAAACGTTTTATGATTATAGTTACCTCCATACTATGGATACCAGTTATAGGGGAGGTGAATGGACTCAAGTCTAGTAGGGGGAAGTTGATGTTCAGCAGTTATAATGATAAAAGTCATTATAAATAAAATAAAAAAAAAAAAAAACAAATATGTATTTTTATTTATATTTCTTTTGAAAATGTTTAGTAACATATAAAATACAAATCTGAATATCATGCAGTATGTGATGACATGGCTCCAAAAGTATGGGTGTTATTCTTGTGTCTCATGCCATCCTGCCATCTAGCAGCCCTTTACTTTGAAGGATGAATAAGAGCTCCAATGACATTGCTTCTGTTCTGACCTCAGATTTGGTATCAATATTCAGAAATTAATGCTGATGATGCACTGAAGACATTAAGTGCTATAGCACATTAATCAAATGATGCACTGATAACCAGTTGGGAGCTGCCTAATGTACCTCATAACACTGTGTTCCCAGGGGGCTGCCCTTCATCCCAGCCCAGCTAAACATCTGCATTGCTCTTCTAAGCACTGTTTCTAGAAATGCTCATGTGGAAGATAAATTATTGTTAAGTCTTTCTTCTTTTCAAGTCTGAATCAGAAGAAATTTTGCCCAGTTCAGTACATTAAAATTAATGCCATCCTACCGGGCATGAAGTATTTAATTAATCCTTCCATACTCCTAGCGACATTTTTCCAAGGTGGTGAGATTGTTCCACAAACAGTTTTTGGGGTGTACTTGGGTGTATTTTTTAGGCAGATATTTTCACCTGTTAAAACATACTGTAAGTGGTGCTGTTAAGACAGAAAATGGTAAACACATTTTAATTAGTTGAGAGGACTCAGTCACTATGGTTTTTAGACTTACCCCATCCAGAGATATGCTGATCCAATCCATCATTTATTGTGGGGTGTTTTTTAATATATCTTCTTAGTGTGAATTAGACACAGTCACCACTTTGTTTATAACAGTAGATGGAATTGGTTAGGGTCTACAGTGTGCGTTCACTGCTGTAATGTACTTAGCAGATTTAAGTATTTTTTCTGAACCAAGTTATTTAGCTTTTCTTCAGTTATCTTTTACATTTCCTCTTATCCTCCATGCCTAGTCTCTCCCCACAGGTCTAATCACCTAATATATAACATTGTCCAACATTAAACCATTCTTTCTTCAAGAAGCCCATTCTGTGATAAATCTAGTAATAAATAATTTTGTATTCCTATTTGTTTGACAGAATTTTCCCCTTTCTTCTATTAGATTCATTAACTAGTCTATAGCGATTAATGGTATTATTGAAAGCATGGGGGTTGTTCAGTAAGAATTACTGCATAGCATTGGGTGAAATAGTACAATGAGCTCCAGGATGCAGAGAAGGTGCTTCAGAGATACAAGCAATGTGACTATGCTGCAGGAAAAATACTGTGGTATTTACAATATGCAAATGACAGCATAACGGCATGCCCGTGAGTAGCATCATGCTAGTGAGGCTCACTGTATATGAAAATAATGACATCAAACATGATGGAGTGATTCAGAGACATATTAATTTAGAGATAAGAGCCACAGTGTTCAACTCTTCTGAAGAAAATAATTTCTTACTGAGCAAGAGGTTCACTCACACTACTTTATTAGAACTAGCAACAGTCTTAGCTAATAACTGAGTGTTAGTCAAAACCCAGAGGAGCAACTATTATTTCTACAGACAGCAGAGGATAGAATTGCCACTCTGCAGGCATTGTACAATATAACCCATTTCTCTGGGGTCCTGGAGGCAACTGGCTACATCAATACTGCTTTCAAAGTCCAAGCTTCTCTTCACAATGTATAGTATAAAAGCTTCAAGGGCATCTACTCCATTAGCTGCCCTGTGATATGCAATGGCAGTTTATTATATGCAATGGCAGCGTAAAATTCCACTCTGTGTCCCTCATTTACACATCTAACAAGTGGAGATGCTATCAATGTTTAATGTGAGTTGATTTCTTGGAATGTCACCTAGTTCCAGACACACACACACACGCACACACACGCACACACACACATACACACACACACACACACACACACACACACACACACACACGCACACATGCACACACACACACACACAGTGCCAGCTGCATTAGAGCCAGGGTATGACATTCCCAATGGCATATGCAGGAAGCAACAGATAAAGATGGCTACTGAGGTATGTTGCAGGTTATGTCTCTACTAATGCTGCTTTATGGGCACAAACAGCCCTGATGTCTTACAAGACTATGTCTCAAGCATAATCCAAGAAAGCTGTGCTAGCTTTACTTCTTTCCAGCATATTCAAACCATGTGAACAGAGAGTCTGCAGTGTCACATCTGTCTCCTTGATGGTAAACTTTTCAGAAGATGCTATTTTTTGGTCCCATGATAAGACACATATGCTTATGGATTACATATGTTGTTCAGTGAGGGTGTGTGTGTGTGTGTGTGTGTGTGTGTGTGTGTGTGTGTGTGTGTGTGTGTGTGTGTGTGTGTGTGTGTGTGTGTGCGTGTGTGTGTGTGTGTGTGTGTGTGTGTGTGTGTGTGTGTGTTTGTGTCTGTGTGTGTATGTGCATGAGTGTTCTTGGCAGTCCCCAGTGTAGCAGCAAGATCACCTCCTTCTTAAATGAATACATGCTTCTCTGGTATTACGCTATGACTACATTCACCATGTCCCATACTGACAGTAGCAAAGGGCATGTTACCACTTTGACCTTCTTGGAACACTGTGTTGATTGCATCTGCTGCATGTCTTATTGTCTGTGTATGTAAGTCGTAGTGCTGTGCCCTCCCCCAACAGATAGTTCCATGTCGCACCCTGCACTAAACTCTACTTCTTTCTACCTGTCCCTATTTCTGCTATGCATCATGGGTTCTCAGTGCTTAGTGCAGGGCTGAGGTGTATTAGAAGATGTCTTATCTTCTTTTATAATGCTTATATCTTATTACAGTTTTCTCCACCAATTTCCAGTTCTTGCCTTGGTTGCCTTAATGCAGTTTTCCACAATATGGTGTCCATGCTTTTTATCACAGTACAATGAGTCTTACAGTATGTTGATTGTTTGTGAGGTAACATAGTGAGATCATTGATGCAGTGCTGCCATAGCATATTACACTATCAGACCTAGGCAGTGTTACCTTGCTCATTGCTCATCCCTGCATCACTTCTCTTTAATAGGTTACATGCACACTATGCTCTTGTGCAAGCACTGTTGAGCCATAGCACCTCCACTCTGTGCAAGTTCTACTTTCCATAATGTGTTGTTGCTGTTCAGCAACGCACATCAGATGGTGTACATAACATGCAGATTTACACACAGGGCTACCAATTTTCTCTTTGCTAAGATATGCTGATTAGACATGGCTTCTACAGGAGCTTGCTTGTGCAATAATCCTGTCAGGTGCATTTAGGAAACTCATATCACATTGCACATGTTGCACAGGGACTATCAGGAATGTCTGCTGGACCATTAGGATTGCCTCATAAATATATATATGTATGGGTCGACTACACATGATCGAAATTTCATTTGACTGAAATTCATTTGACTGAGATCATAACATCGAAATTTCAAAATACTGAAAACTCACTTGACTGAAACTCATGACTGAAACCTTAACAATTCTAAATTTCAACATACTAAATTGTAAACTATAGACATGCACACCTACAACACCAATGACTAACCCTTTCCAGAACTTAAAAACTACTTACATACCCTCTTAAAAGAAACTGGACAATATAAAACCAAACTAGGAGGGGGCTATATTCCCCACACACACCCCCAACTATATATGGGTCTATATTATATGCTCGAAGTTTTAAACCTTCGACACTCATATGATAAACATCATATGAGCGATGTTTAAAAACATTGAAATTATGAAAAAAATAAATAAAAACAAAAAACCTACCTGAACACTCTGAACAGGGGGGAAAGCACCCCCCGTACCCTCCAAACCCGCCCCCCACTACTTAAATATACCAACTCAGAGATCGCACTACAGTGAAGTAAGGGGAAATATTCCCTACAGTGATCTCCATTGAAACTTGCGAGCTTTCAAAAGTTCACTCATATGGTGTCGACCATATGAGACTTGACCTTTTGAAAGTTCGCATTTCTGATATAGACCCACTATAAATATATATATATATATATATATATATCTATATATATATATATATATATATATATATATACATATATATATATATATATATATATATATATATATATATATATATATATATATATATATATATATACTAACTCCATGAATGCACTACAGTGGGGAAAAGGGCACATACCTTTTATTTACCTTACAGTGGTCTAACGCTGCTACAACTATGATGACATTTAGCATTGTTAAGGTTTCAGTCTTATGAGTTTCAGTCAAGTGAGTTTTCAGTATTTTGAATTTTCGATGTAATTTCAGTCATGCGTAGTAGACCCATATGTATATATGTTTTATATATATATATATATATATATATATATATATATATATATATATATATATATATATATATATATATATATATATATATATATATATACATACATACATATGTATATATTTGTGTGTGTGTATGATAAATGTATGGCTACAGTTTGGCAGGGTGTTGAGTTGGTGACTGGTTATAACAACTTTCAAAGATGTCACTATGACCCCTTCTACCAATGCGAGGCAGAGGCTTGGGAGTGTGATCCAACATTTTAAAGTAAAAACTACGTATACAGTCTGTCAATTTTTTGACTATTTTATATTGGTTTCCTTCCCTTTGTTAGATGGCTTACAGAGGACTGGAAATATATATTTTTTGTAGGCTGAGAAGTTACATCTCATTGCTAGGTAGTAAGAGATAAGTGAACAGCCTAGCCCAATTGCCCTATTACTCCAGTGTACTATCTATTTAATGACTTGCTCAGAGTCACACAGTAGGCAAATGAAGCCTTAGGGGAATTAAATTGTGTAACACAGGAAGCAGCTCATTCACAGATCATAGCCTTGTTCGTCTGCACTAACTGCTAGATGACCTAAACAAATATGCCTGTCTAAGCAGGTATGAGAGACTGTCCTGACAGTGGGATATGTTTGTAATGTGTTACTGAAATGTATTTGTCATAGGCTTGTGTATCGATGTACTGTAATTACCTATTTCAGTTTTTGTCTCCATTTTACAGGTACATTTATGTTGAGGGATATAAAGTGGGTCAGCCAACTAGGTCTTCTCCAGCTGATAAACCTATCTCCGGGTAAACAGTGGTCTCCAGGCCTGCTTGTTAACAGAAGGATAAAGGTCATCCTGGTAAGGGAGGTCTTGAGGACTCATTAGGTGCCTCAATGGTTACCTCTCAAGTGGGAGAGAGTGGAAGATTCTCTTCTTTGAGAAGCCCATGGCTGCCCCCCCGATTAGCCAACAGCCATTGTTGTATCTGGTCATTCCTGATGTGTACAGACAGCTAGACTCCTTCAATGTAACACTGGGGCATCTCCTGGTGTGGCTGACAGAGTCACATGACTAGCCTGTCCCAGCCATCATTCCACCCACTTTATTCCCACCTTATCACCCATTATGGCACTCTTTTTCCTTAAGTGTCACTCCTGATAACTGTTCTAGTCAATCGTTCCCAGCACTAGTTTCTTTCACTAAGTCTGTGTCTCCCCACTATGTCCTCCACTTTATATATCCATATATCCCATCTGTCTGTTTGTGTTTTATGCTTGCTTGACTGCCCTGTTATTTCCCATGCTCTACTTTTCTTTCTTTCACAAGCTCATTATTACCATTCACATCTACCCTTCTTTTTCAAACACATAAAATGGACACCTTTCCCAAAAGTTTCCTTCCTCCCAAGCACCACCCATTTCCTTAAGTTACTGCTGTGTGTATTCATCTACTTGCTCTTATCACTTTCCAGATCTCATATATCCACATTTCCTCCTCATTTTATAGGATGCACTGCGTTGGTACTATGCTGTGTTGGTCATCTATTGATAGCTCACAATGTCCACGTTACAGCTATTGAAGAACTTTGCTCATACTGTGAATGCACATGACCTCTGGTACTCCACATTACTTTTAGTCACAATGGTCAGATAGTTGCTTCACTATAGCTCAGTAATGTAGCTGCTTCCAGTATGATGGCTACCCTAATTTACAGTCCAGATGATTTGACACAATATTGGAGCAAAGCTGATCCTGCCCACAGAGAAAGCAGCAATGGATCACTTTGTGCTGTGACATCCTTGATATTCATCATTGAGCTGTAGCATTGCACATATTTCTTAATACCCACAATGCTATTCAGTTTAAGAAGTGTGAATAGTGTTACAAAGCTTTCTTTGCTTCCATTGTGGCTCCTAAGTAAGTATGAATAATGTTGCAAAACTTACTCTGCTTCCACTGTGGCTCCTAAGTGCGAATAATGTTACAAAACGTACTCTGCTTCCACTGTGGCTCCGCTCTTATTCAGACATATCGAAGTTTTTCAGAACTTCACTTTACAACATTTATTCTTGCTTAACTACTGTTTTTTTTAGAACTACATGTTTGACTTTTCACTTTTCTTAAATTTGCTATTATTATACCTTTGCACTTTCCTTCTAGAGTCTTCTTTCCCAATGAGCCATAGCTGGCCCATGTAACATCAGGTGCCACTCCCCAGTCTAGTAACCCTCAACTATAAGTTTAAAAGAAAGAAATGTCTGTCCTCTAATCTGGTGCTTCTTGCTTCAGGAACAAGCAATTTCTGTTCAAAACAGTCATTTACTTCCAGACTTCAAAAAAAAAAAAAAAAAAAAAAAAAAAAAAAACAGTGCTGCTCCAGCACTATTGATCAGTTGGCCTCTGCCAATCATGCCTCCACAAATACCTTCCACCTAGGGAAACTGCAACTTTGCCACACCCAAGGTATGCCTCTCC
This sequence comes from Protopterus annectens, assembly GCF_019279795.1. Taxonomy (NCBI): domain Eukaryota; kingdom Metazoa; phylum Chordata; order Ceratodontiformes; family Protopteridae; genus Protopterus; species Protopterus annectens. The sequence continues at coordinate 332,386,214 of NC_056734.1, forward strand.
CTCCCTGTCTCCATCAAAAATGCCCTTTGCTCTGTGGGGTTCAACTGGGGTAACCCTAACTACCTAACTAACTGACAGCCCTGGAACCTTCACAAACAGAAAATAAATCATTAGCCTGAGGTTGATACTTCTGCCTGAAGGTTGTGGCACCGCCTTCTCAGAGCCATAAGATATTTAAGCCAGGAGCCAGAGTTTTAGGGTATAACTTGCAGAGTAATTGGAAGATATTCATTATCACCTTCCCTCATGATTAAGGGCATTCATGCTGTGGCTGTTCCCCTTATTTCATTCCACACTTTCTTTCCTGGGCCAAATTAACCAGATGCCTGATGGATTATTGAGAGTTTAAGATGGTACATGGGTGGAATTGGCATACATGGCCAATGAGGCACTTTGTCAGCATGCAACTTATTGTTAGATTGAGGTTGTATATCATTATCAGCTGTAAGATTCCATGGTTAAAATGTTATTTGTCATGCAGTAAACTGGACACGCTGGCTTTATATGTCATGGTATTTGTTTCTAGGAGCAGGTCTTCAGGACAGCAGACTTTTTGCCACCAGATTGAATCTTATCTCCATTAATTGAAAGCAACCAACTTTTGTCACTGAGTTTCAATTTTATTAAGTCCTCATTTGAGCCTTTTCATTACATATGTATTGTTTCAAGGTTTCAGATTCAAGAAATTAAAACATACTGCCACTTTTTCTACCTACAGTCTCCTGTATTTATACAAACCCTTAATGGTTTTGAGACATTTGCTTGATATAACTCCTTCATCTAGTTAATCTCTGTTTAGTATCTTGGTCTCACTTAATTGTCTGATTAAGATATGAATGTATCTTTTCTAGAACTTCTGCTAGACATTCTCAGTCCCTAAGCTTCCACACTTTGCCCTCCTTCTTCTAGGTTTTACATCTGACAATTTTTTACAGAGATCATTTTTCAATCCATTTGATATTGCTCAAATATGATGTAATTTCTTGCAATAGCTGAGAAGCTGCCTTTCTTTCATATGGTACCGAAGACTACACTTTTCTAATCTCACTCGTCGTTCAGAATGTTTTAAGAATAAGTAAGCAACTTTCTCAACAAAAAAAAATGGATGAGTCATTCCTCATCATTAGTTTTCCAGTGTCCATTATGATTCCATTCCTAGCACTGCACTTTATTCAGATTCTTCCATGCTTGATATATGCCTCATTATCTATAAAATGATTACTAAAAACTGGAGGCAAAACTTACATCCAAACCACCATGATCATCCATGGATTTCAACTACTCTTAGCTATATTTTTCTTCCCATCTGCTTTTACTTGCCACATTATCAGCACTTTTATACTTAGAAATAAATATCCTTGACTACAAAGTTGCCCTGTTTTCAAGTAATTTTGTATTATTTTATCGATATGATTAGAATACTTTATTCAGATTAGCTCTGTCTTTTAAATAATTCAACATTTGTTGAGTTGTTGGGATTTTCTCTCCCTCCTTCCTTTTTTATTTATTTTTATTTTTTTATTTTACATTTGTTAACTGGGAATATCTGACTGAGCCAAAGCCATTTATCAGCAGAGCCCTGGGGAGAAAAGCTCCAGTCTGTACAGCTAAAATGATTATCTTATACAGTAGTACACGAAGTAATGGTACATGTCAAACAAATATACAGCAGCAAAAAATACTTAGTTCAAACAACATTTTTACAGGTAATGCAGAATACAATTTTTCTCTACCCTTTTTTCTTCTAGCAGTTACCCCTCTCTTGTTCTACTTCCATCATTTTCCAGTCTGTGATATGTTCTATACTTTTCTTAGAATACTTTAATAAAATGGCTTAAAATAAAGATGAAAGCCATTTTCTGTTTTTTTTTTCCTTGCAGAAAAAATGCCTTGTTTCTTCATAGCAGGCAGTGATAAGCATATACGTTTTAAAATTTGCTGATTTGCAATTAGATGTTCATTATACTACTATTGAAATATGAGGATTGTTGCATTAAATGTATGCATACAAATAGAGAACTATATATATATATATATATATATATATATATATATATATATATATATATATATATATATATATATATATATATATAGCAGTTTACTATCAATATCTTGAAAATCACAATAAAAATGATACTAAATACTGAAGTCTGTCATCGAATCTACAACTACTCGAATAGCCCTATTATCAAAAAACAGCAGTTAATGCCGAAAATGTCGACAGCGACATTTTACGGCATTAACAACAATAATACCCTTACCTCAACTCCCTAATCCCTACACCTAACTTCCCATGTATGCAGGGAGGCAATCCCCGCTGCACCCCCCTGTGGGGGGCTGAGTGCCCCACAACTCCGCTAATTTATTATTCCAACTCCAAGATCGCACTAGACTGAGGAAAGGGATGCAATTCCCTAACCACACTGTACTGTGATCCCTTTACATGAGCAAGCTTTATATTTACGAATGCACAGTCCATTCCCAAATATAACCTTTGCTCATGTAACCTGTCAACATATGAAGTATTCGAACATCTGTTGTTCAAATACTTCATAGCCGTGCAATTGCATGGCAACATTTCAATAGTAAACCTATATAAATATAGATATAGATTAGATATAGATGTTGAGATACACACACACACATATATATATATGTATAGGTTCACCTTATAATCCTGAAATACCGAATTTCAGAATCTCAAGATCATAAAGCCGAAGCCTTAAAATCCTGAAATCCCAGAAGCGCGAATTTCAGACACATAAAACACACACACACACACACACACACACACACACACACACACACACACACACACACACACACACACACATGCAAAACACTACATTTATTTATTTATTTTTTGACATTTGATTACTGGAAAAGTCCAACTGTGTAGAAGCCCATTTTTAGCAGAGGCCTGTGGAAAAAAGCTCCAAGTTATTGCAAAATATTTTAAGAACAATAATTTTACAATCTTCAAAAATAAAACAAAACATCTGCAGTTTAAATAATTATAACAAATTCAACATAATACAAAAATATTGGTTAAGAATCAGTACAAGTTATATGATAGTTATTTAATATTCAGAGAAATTTTAGACAGGTTGTAGTGAAATTAAAGTTAAGCTAGTCTAATACAAACAGGAATTATAATATTACAAGTGAGGGAAACAGGCTTATGGTATATTTAGAGAGACAGTCAGGGAAGAGAATTTCATACACATAAGGAAATACGTGAAGAAGGGGTAGTAAGGAGGTATAAGGAATGAAGCTGTACTTGTTCACATTTAAGTATATAGTTTATCCTGGTCTTTAGCAAAAACAGGGACAGATTTTATCTAGGAAGTCTTTCAGAGTAGTTGTGAAAGATGGGAGGGAGGATATTGACCTGATGGATACAGGTAAGGAGTTCCAGGTCTCATCAACCTTGTACATGTGCAGAAAATTCCCAGCAGATTTGATAGGTTTATAGACAGACAGAAGTTTTTGGTCACTGGATCATAATGACATACTGGGAATATAGTAGTGTAGAATGCATTTTAGTACTAGACAGGCAGATGGATGCTGGATAATTTTATAGGTGGTAAGAATTGGTGTATATCTTAGATGGTGAGGCAGTTGTAACAAATTTGGGTTTTTTATTGCTATACAGTTGTGGGTACTGAAAGGGGTATTTCCTGCAAATTTAGCAACTTTGTTATAATGTTGTTCAAGTTTTAATTTTTGAGAATCGTGGGGGTTAGTAAGGGTGGGAGCACAGTATAGTATAGTTTATCCTGGTCTTTAGCAAAAACAGGGACAGATTTTATCTAGGAAGTCTTTCAGAGTAGTTGTGAAAGATGGGAGGGAGGATATTGACCTGATGGATACAGGTAAGGAGTTCCAGGTCTCATCAACCTTGTACATGTGCAGAAAATTCCCAGCAGATTTGATAGGTTTATAGACAGACAGAAGTTTTTGGTCACTGGATCATAATGACATACTGGGAATATAGTAGTGTAGAATGCATTTTAGTACTAGACAGGCAGATGGATGCTGGATAATTTTATAGGTGGTAAGAATTGGTGTATATCTTAGATGGTGAGGCAGTTGTAACAAATTTGGGTTTTTTATTGCTATACAGTTGTGGGTACTGAAAGGGGTATTTCCTGCAAATTTAGCAACTTTGTTATAATGTTGTTCAAGTTTTAATTTTTGAGAATCGTGGGGGTTAGTAAGGGTGGGAGCACCATAAAGAAGCATGGGGAGGAAATACATAGTGGCAAATGTAGTTTTAGTTGCATCAGTGAGAGTTTTTGGCTATGTAAAGCATCCATAATTTCTGATAAGTGTTTCCATTGTATATGCAGGTCGAATACAAGATTGTCATCAACTATCGCCCCTGATAACTTGCTAAGATAAGTGACTTCAGTAGTTGTATTATCAAGAGTGAGGGCTTTAAATTTTGTTTTTTCATGAGAGAGGGATGTGGGGAAAGAAATAATAGTTTGGTCTGTTTTGAGTTGAGCGTGGGTTGTGAGTTATGAAGCCATGTTTCAGTGGCTGTTAAAGCTTCCTGAATAATGTTTTTGGGATTGTACTATGTTGGCAGATGTGCAAATGCGACTAGAGTCATCTGTGTATTGTGTTATGGTGGCCTGCTGTGTGGATATATAGAGAATGTTGATGAAAATGTTAAAGCAGAGGGGAACAATGCTAGAGCTTTGTGGTACAACACTGGTACCTGGGAGGTAAGGAGATAGTGTGGAGTGGAAGTTTACTGACTAACACCTATTGGAGAAGTAGCTTTTGAACCACAGAAGTGTGAGCTGGAACAGAGCTAGTAAGTACATTTGAAGTAGAAGTTTGTTGTGACAAACTGTGTTGAAGGCTTTACACAATTAAGGAAGATACTAGTTTGCCATTATCTCTATGTTTATTAACAGTATCTATATAGGTTAGAAGGGCAATGCTAGTGTGAAGATAGGTAAAGGCTGCCAGCCTAGCTAGATAGAATTTTGTAGATAATTCTGTCATTTGTAAATATTAATGTAAGCCACATGCTGTCTCTTAAATATGAAAAGACTGTATTGGATATTGAACTGCAAAAATTTAACAACAGTACACTCTGCTGTAACAAAGCTGATAAGTCAATTCTTTGATGTCAAAATTCGGAACCGATATGTCTAGAGGAAGGCATCCTGCCTATTGCTTTAAGACCAGAGTTAATGGCTAGAATTTGCATGCATAAGTGTCCTTTATTGCTCTGGTTTCTGACTAGGTGTAAATAATGTAAATGTAGTTTCTGTTAGCCTGGGAACACCAGAGAAGTGTGAAGAATGATATGATGTGAAGCAGCTCTGTATTATCAATTTAAAGAAAGAGAATCAGAGAGTTCAGAGCATTTTGTCTTAAGAACATTAAACATCACCAGCATTGTCTTGCTCTTTATGTAAGTTTATTTTAGAGCTGTGTTTTCTCTTAGATATAGCTAGGAAATAGGAAGATTAGACTAGTTTGTTTTTCTCTGATGTTAGAACTTTTCCTACTGTATTATTTTAAGTATTTGTGATCTCTGAACTCTTGACTAGCACTGTGTAGTATGAAGTATTGTCTTGTGTTTTTATTTATTAAATATTTTAAATCGTTCAACTGTAGCTGTTTTATGTAGAGTTAATTTAAGCTCTAGAGTACATTGCATGTATAGTGATAATGTACCAAGTCACTCTAATAAGCCTTGACTGTTCAGTCACTCTTACCATTTGGTTAATAATATTGCACAGTAATAAATGGGCACCTTTTCAGAAGGGCCTTTGAGTAGCTGATATTAGTGGGTGGTGGCAGCTGGTACTACCTTTTAGACTGTGCAGAAAAGGGGCACAACTGGAGAACCTGTACCAGCCTTCCCCAGGAGAGCATGTGTGGTTGTATATAACTCTTATCTCAAAGTGTGTGTGTGTGTGTGTGTCAGCTACTTGTGTAGAGACACGAAGCACTGGTTAAACAGAGAGGGTGCTAGAGGTTTTAAGCTTGCCCACTAGGTTGAGATCTGAACCCTATAGCTGTGCCTGTAGGGAGTCTTATTGGGGACCTGGAGATAAATGGAGAAACCAGCCCAAGACTGACTGTGATATCTGTGTGCTCTTAAGGGAAATTGTACTTTATTGTGTGTGTATTTCTTATCCTTTCCCTATATGGACACCCCTCACTGGTGTTAGTGGTGAGGATTGAGGCTCCTTGATTGCTAGGTCAGTGCATGGGCATCAAATATTAATTGTTTGGCATTGGTGGGATATCCACTCCACATATTAATTGGTTGGCAAATACTAAATGGCTTGTAGTGGTGTGGGTAGAGTGAATTCCTGTGGCATGTGTACAGTGATCGCTGAAGGTGTTTTGTACTCTAAATCAGCCACGCAGTGAATACTCAGGGTTCAGATCACAATTGTTTTATTTCTTTTGTTAGCTTAGTTAGTCAGGGAGAGCAGGCAGCATGTCAGCAGAGGAGTACAGAAAGCTGACAAGAAGCCAGCTGGCTGAGATGTGTCAGGCTAGGGGACTGGTGCATGGAAACCTGACTAAGGCAGACATGATTGCATCTTTGGTCACAGCTCAATCAGCAAACAGCATCCAGAAGAATGATCAGAATGGCAGTGGAGATGTACCACCCTCAGAGAATGGACAGCTCAGCCTTTCTGCAGAGGACTTAAAAATCCATCTGAAGCTAAAGAGACTTGAGTTGGAGGCCAGGCATTTGGAAATAGAAGCAGCTGAGAGACTGGGACATCTGCAGGCTGAGAAGAATGAGAAACTGCTATGCCTGGAAGCTGAGGAAAAGGAGAGGCAGAGGCAGCATGAGAAGGGGATGCTGACTCTTTGCCATAGTCATGGAGGTAATGAAGAAGGGAGTAACTGGACCCCAGAAGCACAATAGGTCAGTAAACTTCTTCTGCAGTTTAAAGAGCGGCGGTAATTTTGATAGTTTCATTCATATGTTTGAGAGGGTAGGTAAACAGTATGATGTTGACCAAAGGCTCTGAGTATGGTTCCTGACCCCCTTAATCCATGGTAAAGCTGTAACTGTGTTGTCTAAACTTGCTGATTGTGAATATTTTGATTATACTGCTGTTAAGAATCACTCATTAGAATGTTTTAACCTAACACCTGAAACTTATAGGAAAATGTTTTGTCAGCATAGACGCAAGGCAGATGAAAGTGTGTGTGAATATGTTGCTGAACAGAGCACTTATTTTCATAGGTGGGTAAGTGGATGTCAGGTCACCACTTTTGAAGGGCTGGCAGACCTTTTGGTGAGGGAAAAAGCCCTTAGCACTTTGCCTGAGGACATGAGGATCTGGTTAGCTGATAGACAATGTGCTACTTCAGATGAGCTTGGGAAGAAGAGCGACCTATACCTAGCAAGCAGGGCATCCTTGCACAGGAAAGGAACCCCAGTACTGCTCATGGGTCTAAAAGAACCATTGGTGGGCAGCACAGATTGCCCCAACAGAATCTGCCAGTAGCAGGGGCAGCCACTAGTCCAGGTATACATCCAGGACCTATGGTTAAATGTTTTGAAAGCAACCAGTGGGGCCATGTGGCATACAGATGCCCATGGAGGCAAAGTAGGGAACAAAAGGTGAGGGAGCCAGTAGGTGGTGAAGACAAAATGCCAATAGTAGGTTGTCTTGAGACAACAGGGTTACCAGACTACCATCCTCCAGATGTCCAGATAGGGAATGATTTGTATGAGGCAGTACCATGTGCTTAAGCAGTTACACGCAGTCAGGCTAGGAGACAATCATGTCGGTCTGGTAGCCTGGGGGAGACCCAGACAGATTGCATACTTGCAGCCAGGACTGGTGAGGTGGTTACTTCAGGGAGGGAGCTACTCTGCAGCAGTGAGACTGAATGTGAGCCACAACTGCTTGTGGGTAGTAATGTTCCCTTGGACAGAGTGACTGCAAAGGTAGAGGTGAGTAGTGGTACCCAGGCTAACAGTGAGGCACCACTGTCAGAGGATGCCAGATTTCCTGTGGAAGGGGAGCTGGGAAGGGTTAGAAAGAGAGATCTGAAACAGGCTCAACTCTTAGACCCTACATTGCAAGGCCTGGGGCATGTAGCTAGTGAGGCACTTGATTCTCAAGGGAAGGGGGCACCTGTATACTGGGATAATGGGTTACTGTATAGAGAGTGGACCCCTGAGGGAGGGCTAGAAGGTGAGAGAATACAGTAGTTGGTAGTGCCTAGAGCCTACCATATGACACTTCTAGCCATAGTCCATGATATTTCCTTTGCAGGTCATATGGGCATAAAACATACAAAGAGTCATAATATGCAGAACTTCTATTGGACTGGAATTTCCAGAGATGTAACAGGGTACTGCAGGACCTGTGAGCAGTGCCAAAAGGTATTCAAGGCAGGAGACAATGTGAGAGCTCCTTTGATGCCTTTGCCTGTGATTGAGGAGCCATTTCAGAGGGTAGCTATGGATATTGTGAGGTTTCTGAGTACCCCAAGTTCCACAGGGAAAAAGTATACCCTAGTGGTAGAGGACTATGCTACATGATACCATGAGGCATTGGCTCTGTCCTCCATTGAGGCAAAAAAGGTGGCAAATGCTTTGTTAGATATTTTTAGCAGGGTAGGTTTCCCAAAAGTAATACTGACTGACAGAGGTGCCAATTTCATGTCAGACTTGCTGGCTTGGCTGTGGAAGTGCGGGGTGAAGCATATGAAGACCACCCCTTAACATCCCCATACTAATGATCTTGTTGAGATGTTAAACTCTACAATCAAGTCCATGCTACGGGAATTTGCAGACCAGTTTAAGAGGGAATGGGATAAATATTTGCCCCATCTGTTGTTTGCTTACAGAGAGGTTCCTCAGGAATCCACAGGTTTTTCACCCTTTGAGTTGCTGTATGAGCATAGGATGAGGGGACCTCTAGATTTAATTCATGATGAGTGGGAAGGTGAGTGTAAATCTAACAAGGAGTCTTTTGTGGCATATGTCCTAAACCTCAGGACAAGGATCAGGGAACTCATGGGACTGGCCAAGGAGAACATGGCAGAAGCCCAGCAACAGAAAAAGGTATAGTAAGACAGGAATGCTCAAGCTAGAGCATATGCTGTGGAGCAGCAGGTAATTGTTCTCATTCCTGTCAGACACAACAAGCTGCAAGCAGCTTGGGAGGGACCCTACAATGTGGTAAGAAAGGCAATTGGTGTTAACTACATGGTGGAACTGCTAGGCAGGAGGCAGGGGCACAAACTGTACCATGTTAACATGATGAAACCTTACCATGATAGGGAGGCCCTTGTGCTGAGCATTTGCAGTGGATTGCAGGAGGACTCTGAGGGAGATCTGGTGACTGATCTCCTCAGTGAGGCAAGGAACTGACACCTCAGTGGAAAGGTTAGCAATGTCCCAGCAGCTATCTCCTACCCAGGTTTGAGAAATCTGAGCAGTGTTACAGGAGTTTGGGGACATGTTCACTGGGAAACCAGGGAGCACCCACCTGGTGCAGCACCAGGTGTATACAGGACCACAAAGGCCTATTAGGCAGGGCCCTTATAAGGTACCAGAGAGTCAAACAGACACTGAGGGATGAGATACAGGAGATGTTGGAAATAGGGGTAAATCAACAGTCCAACAGTCCCTGGGCCTTCACAGGGTGTTGGTGCCAAAGAAGGATGGCAGTACCAGGTTCTGTTGTGGACTACAGGAAATTAAATAGTCACACAGAGTCAGATGCTTACCCCATGCTTAGGACAGACATGGCCCTAGAGCAGTTGGGTGGGGCTAAGTATCTTACAACCATTGATCTTACCAAGGGTTACTGGCAGGTGCCCTTGACTCCCAGTGCTAAAGCGAAGTCAGCCCTTGTGACTCTTTTCGGCATGTATCAGTTTACAAAGATTCCCTTTGGTCTGAAAAATGCCCCAGTGACTTCCCAGAGGCTGGTAGATCATATCAAAGCAGGAGCAGGAGTGTTTGCCCTTGCTTATCTAGATTATATTGCCATCTACATCCATTCCTGGCAAGACACCTTCAACATGTCAGGGAGGTGCTTGGCAGACTACAGTGGGCAGGGTTGACAATTAAGCTGAGCAAATGTCAGTTGGGTATGGCAGAGGTCTCCTACCTGGGGCATAGAGTGGGGAGTGGTAAGATCAGGCCAGAACCTGCCAAAATAGAAGCCATTCAGGCATGGCCTGCAGCTGTTACCAAAAAAACAGGTGAGGGCATTCTTAGGAACAGTAAGGTACAACAGAAAGTTCATCCCCAGTAATAGTACCATAGCTGCTCCTCTCACAGACCTGGCAAGGAAGAACAGACCAGATAAGGTAATGCAGACCACAGCATGTGAGCAGCCATTACAGATGCTTAAAGAAGCTTTGGGAGGACCCCCTATGTTAGCCAGTCCAGATTACAGCAAATAATTCATCCTGCAGGTGGATGTTTTGAAGCATGGGGTGGGGGTACTTAGCCAGATTTCTTCAGAGGGAAAAGAGCACCTAGTGATTTATCACAGTCATAGGCTTCAACCCAGGGAGGAATGCTATGCAGCTGTAGAAATGGAATGTCTAGCCATAGCTTGGGCACTGCAGAAACTTCAGCCTTATCTGTATGGAAGAAAATTCACTGTAGTGACGGATAACAATCTCCTAACATGGGTAAACAAAGCCAGCTAGCAAAATGCCAAGTTGCTAAGATGGAGCCTAGGGTTGCAAGCATATGATATGTCAGTGCAGCACCGCAGAAGGTTTAGCAATGCCAACGCAGATGGGCTCTCAAGACTGGGAATGGGGGTAAGGTATACTCAAATAGACCTAACCCTCTCAAGCAACATTTCTCAAGGGTCACTTGAAAAACTAGCTTGAGTTCTCCAGGGAGTGGGGGGGGATGTGTGAAGACATGTAAAGGCTGCCAGCCTAGCCAGATAGAATTTTGTAGATAATTCTGACATTTGTAAATATTAATGCAAGCCACAGGCTTGTTCTCTCAAATGTGAAAATACTGCATTGGATATTGAACTGCAAAAATGTAACAACAGTGCACTCTGCTGTAACAAATCTCATAAGTCAATTCTTTGATGTCAAAATTCGGAGCTGATATGCCTAGAGGGAGGCATCCTGCCTATTTTTTTAAGACCAGAGTTAATGGCTAGAATTTGAATGTATAAATGTCCTTTATTGCTCTGGTTTCTGACCAGATGTAAAGAATGTAAATGTAGTTTCTGTTAGCCTGGGAACACCAGAGAAGTGTGAAGAATGATGTCATGTGAAGCAGCTCTGCGTTATCAATTTAAATAGAGGGAATCAGAGAGCTCAGGGCATTTTGTCTTGAGAACATCCAACATCACCAGCACTGTCTTGCTCTTCATGTAAGTTTATTTTAGAGCTGTGTTTTCTCTTAGATATAGCTAGGAAATAGAAAGATTAAATTAGTATATTTTTCTGTGATGTTAGAACTTTTCTACTGTATTATTTTAAGTATTTCTCTGTGATCTCTGAACTCTTGACTAGCACTGTGTAGTAAGAAGTATTGTCTTGTGTTTTTATTATTTATTATTAAACGTTTTTAAACCTTCAACTGTGGCTGTTTTATTTAGAGTTAATTTAAGCTCTAGAGTACATTGCATGTATATAGTGATACTGTACCAAGTTACTGTAATAAGCCTTGACTGTTCAGTCACACTTACCATTTGGAGAATAATATTGTACAGTAATAATTGGACACCCTTTCAGAAGGGCCTTTGAGTAGCTGATATTAGTAGGTGGTGGCAGCTGGTACTACCTTTTAGACTGTGCAGAAAAGGTGCACAGATGGAGGACCTGTGCCAGTCTTCCCCAGGAGTGTATGTGTGGTTGTATTTAACTCTTATCTTAAAGTGTGTGTGTGTGTGTCAGCTACTTGGGTATGGACACGAAGCACTGGTTGGACAGAGAGGGTGCTGGAGGTTTTAGTTGCCCACTAGGCTGAGATCTGACGGGTCTATATCATATTATCGAAATTCCAAAAAAACAAACACCATAAGCTTGAACTTGGAATCTCAAAATATGATATCATTGAAAGTTCAGAACAGCAATTTTTTTCCCTGGGAAAAAAATCTGCTGTTCCGAGAAACACACACACAACACAAGCACACAAAAAAAACAGCAATCCACACACATACACTTAAAATGTTACATCTAACCCTACACTAAACTGTGCATACACTACTAGCTATCCACTTACCTCAACCCAAACCCTAACCCTAAGATCCGTCACTATCACACACTCACCTCACCCGCACCCTAACCCTAACTCACCTACCTCACCCTAACCCTAAAGTCTGTCACTATCGCACACTCACCTGACCCGCGCCCTAACCCTAACTCACCTAACCCGTGCCCTAACCCTTAAGTCTGTCACTATCGCACACTCACCTCACCCATGCCCTAACCCTAACTCACCTAACCCATGCCCTAACCCTAAAGTCTGTCACTATCGCACACTCACCTCACCCGCACCCTAAACCTAAGTCACCTAACCTGCACCCTAACCCTAACATCCGCACAATCGCACACTTACCTGAACCTGACCCATAACTTTCCACCACAGTGATGAAAATAGCGAAGTCACAGAAACGGCCAACTGAATTATTTCCCTAGGAAAAAATTTGGTGTTCTGCAGCTTCGCTATTTTCAGTGTTTGCTGTTTTGGGTTCGATATTAGAACATTTGATGTTTTCAAACTTCAATATTCTAATATAGACCCAGTTCTGACCCTATAGCTGTGCCAGTGAGAAGTCTTATTATGGACCTGGAGAGAAAGAGAGAAACCAGCTCCAGACTGATTGTGATATCTGTGTGCTCTTAAGGGAAATCGTACTTTACTGTGCGTGTATTTATTATCCTTTCCCTATATGGACACCCCTCACTGGTGTTAGTGGTGAGGATTGAGGCTACTTGATTGCTGGGCCAGTGCACGGGTGTCACAGCTAGTACTATAAGAAGGATGAAAGCCATGTTGTGTAGGGTATAGGAGTTCTTCCTGAAGGAGATAGTTTAGGAATTGTTTTTTAATACATTTTGCAAGTATTCTTGTGAGCGGAGACAAGATTGTTATAGGTTTAAAGTTTTTAATGTCTGTTGAATTGCTTTCTTTGTGTAGAGGGATAATGTGGGACTTTTTCCTGGAGAGAAGGTGCATGGAATTCTTGGAGTGACCTATTTATAAGGATTGAGACAGGATAGGCAATGCTGATGGCTGCTGTTTGAGCAATGTAATCAATTGTAAAGCTGAAGATGATGTTCAAGGAAGTTATAAGAAAAGGAGAAGCGATTTTATTGCAGGAAAAAGTGGAAAGTTAGTCATTTAAGATAGCAACTATGACATTTCTAGAGATGGAAGTAGGTAAAATATGAAGGGGACACAAGGGAGTACAATATTGTTCAGTGGGAATAACAAGTGTTACTAAAGTTGTTAAGAGAACCATAAAAGTGCTCTGAAAATTTTGTAGGAGCAATGCAGATGTTCAAATGGAAAATATATAGGTTCATAGGTTCATAGGTAGGTACTAGGCTATCGGCCCTAGGGCCCATACAAGCCTAGCCAAAAAATGTACCCTTGCTTTTGCCACCCAAGAAAATTATTTTCCTGTGCCCTATAAAGTGTATAGGCTGACATCAAATGACAGGCAATAATATCATGATTTCTTTAAGAAAAATGTAGCAATTGGTAGAGAGCAGAAGCAGGAATAGTGATAGTTTTACATTATGATATATCCTGGAAGGTATAGATTAGATTGAAGTAGTATGTCTAACATGAAAATGTTAAAAAACACGAGTGAAGGAGATGATGCAGATTGGTGGATATCTGGTCAGAGACATGTGTGAAATGGTGGCACTATAGACAGAATTGCTGTGGGGACTTTCACAAAGTTGGTATCATACCATTTTGATGCCTCTGCCTCTACTGCCTAAAAGAGATTTTAATGGCAGTTGCTTAATAATGGCATATAAACTGTCTTGATTTTTAAGAATGATTTGACAGGTTACAGTTTGTCATTGTCTCTGCTTATAGAGAGGTTTTAAACTATGTAACTGTTATGCTGTTTTTTAATGCTTATTAACCCCCTTCAAATAGCAGGAGAGGCATTTTTGGTCCCTTGGACCTCATTTCCCCAGTACCCTACATTCATAATGGGTCTGTCAGCCATCTTCTTACCCCTAGACTAAAAGTAGCATTGCTGGGTCTGATTGTGAATCCTTAGGGCATCTTTTGTCCCAGAGGGGATTTGTTTATGCCCTACCCACTTCCCTTTCACCACCTCCCATGCAAGTTGATTGTATCTGAGGATAACACCCCTCTTTGGAACTCAGCTTCGTTTAGGGAGCATATCAACGAGTGCTTTCATACCCAGGACAGGTATGCCTGTACCTTCCCTGACACACTGTCAGTTGCTTAAGCTATTAATTTAACCTGGCTCAACTGGGCCTTCATCAGAGCACATTCCTCTATGCCATCCAAGTGGTTAATTAGTAGGAGAATTTGAGGGAAATTTGTAAACTGTCTAACCTGACTGACATCTCTTAATTGACAGTTTTTAAAATGTCTAACATTATTTTATTTAAACTTTTAGCTTCCCTTAATAGTTGGCATTTGGGACAAAGCCCTGTTCAATCATACCTTTGTTATGGAACTGCTTAGAAGAAATTTGTTTAGTAGGCAATAGACTGGATAGCTTTCTCATGGCTGAGATGGATGGAAGGCATTTACATGAGATAATGATTAATGTGATTAATGACAGAATCAACTTAAGATCAAACTTCCCTGGGATTAAATGTAAGAGTAGTGGGGTGTGGTAAGTAGCTTGGCAGAGGGAGAGTTATAACTGGATAAGGGAGAAGACAAGAATGTTGTTTTGAAGGTTAAATTCTCAGGTGTTAAAAAATTATAAGATATTGAGAATCTAAAAAGGGGAGCAGATAACAATGTCAAGGTGACACCTTAGGTGAGGTTAATGAGGAGAAAAATTGGAATGAAAGGATCATGGGAAAATATTATGGCCTGTCAGAGGAAAAGGAATGAACTTAGCTTATAAGATCAGAAGAAGGCAGCGCAAGGGGTGTTACTGATGAAGGTATAAACTGAGAGTATCCAAAAGGATATTTTTGGTGAATGCATGGTGATACTTGGGAAATATGTGTCTAAATGCTAAGGTAATGTGATTGATAATAAAGGAAATAACTTAAATGTAGGAACAAGTAACAACAGAAGACAGAAGATGAGGGAAAGCTTCAGGGAATGCTACAAGTAACTCTTTGGAAAAAGTAGGAGGTTGGCCATAAGAATACAGTTAGTGGAAGAGAGAGAAAATAAAAAGATAAATAATAAGGGAGAGTGAACACAGGTGACAGAACACTTGTGGAAGATGTAGAGAAGGCATTGAAGTACCTAAAATTTAGGGAGTCCTGGGGTCCCTAAGGCTGAACAATAGAGAACTACATGTGGGAATGGAGACTGTAGACGGTTGCTGTTGATGGAGTATAATATGATAGGGGTAGGGTAAGAGTGACAAGTGGAAACAGAAAGAGTGGTAATATTTCCCAAAGAAGGAGGCTAAGGAAATTCTAGGCAGAAACAAATAAATATGTCTGTTGAATCAGTATATTAAAATGATCATGAATATGCTGGTAGAGCAATTGAATAAGGACTTATTGAGGTCAATAGAACAAGGTCAATGAGGATTCATGAAAGGGAAACAGGCACTGAATAATCCATGTGATTAACAGTGTTTGTCAATGCAAACAGGAAAGTGGGTGTCCTAGCTGAGAGAATCAGTGAAATATTTAGGAGAAAGTGGATATGATATGCCGGATACTAAGAATGAAGGTGCTGACTAATGGGAGACCCACTCAAGAGGCAGCAATATATAGGGGGGTCAGATGATGTGGGTTCATTCTGACTATGGCTCTTTTTACTATTGATGGATGACTTAGCAAGTGAGGTAAGAGTGTAGCTTTAGGAGATGTAAAGATATTTGAAAGATGGGGCATAGTTTTAAATATTCTGAATCCTGCAGATCATTGTTTACTCATAGCAAATGTGGGATGGACTTAAAGGGATTTATTACAAAACTTTCATAGGTTATAATAAAATTGTTTTATTTTGGGAAGAAGATGGGGTTGTTTGAGAGTAGAAGAAAATGTCTGGCCTAGATATTTGAAGATAGAGGTGAGAAATATGGTAGAATATACAATTTGCAAGGATGTGGCATTATTGTGAAGTGAATATGAGGAGGTCCAGAGGGATGCCAGAGGTCTGTTGAATGTTCTAGAAGGTTAATGCATAACAACTGATGACAGGTCCAGCAGTAGGTCATATTTTACAGCATTTTCTCACATCTTGTGAGGATGTTTCATATAAAAAATAATGCATAATAACCCAAGCAGATAAGCATTTAAAGAAGCTCAAGTGAAAATAGGTCAGCTGCTTTCACACACACAGACTGTTCCATTCACTGCTCAGAAAAAAAGCAGTGCTTATAGGAAACACCACTGAGTCTTATTGTAATCTAGTGGAAGAAACTTTGCCTAGAATAATGAAATTCATCTTTCTTCATGCACCCCCCCCCCCACGCACACACACGTACAAAACATCTCTATGATTAACTGCAATCAATTAAAAGTTACAAGCATTTACAGTTACAGTGGCATACAGAATAACCCCACACCCACTCAGTCATTATCTTTTAACTGAATGTACCTCAGTTTCTTGCAAGCGATGAAATCAGACCCCAGTGGTCAAATATAAGGCATTGTCCTCCTCAGCTAGGGATTGTGGATTTGGGTCCCATCTGAAGTAAATATAATCTTGATACAAGAAAGACATGCTGCATATATTCATGCATTTTCCTTTAGGAACACACATAGACTGGTTGTGACATCCCAGGTTCTTGGCCAAAACAACTATGATCAAGTGACCTAAGGTCAGCTGCTTTGCAAAATATCTGACTACCCCCCCCCCCCCTAAACAAATGTACAAAATAAAAACAGATTTTTGACTGTGTAAACCTCCCGTATCAATTGCAATAAAATGAAATGAAATTAAATGAATTCTGCTTATAGTAATATATTTATTTGTTATTTTGAATTTGTTAGCTTCGATAGGGTACTGATCCCACTGGAGCCTTTTCCGTCTCAGCCTTAGGGTAAACACGATAGATGTATGATAATATGTATAAACTAAATCGCAAAATGTAATGTGTGCATGTATTATATTCATAGTAAATATCAGACGTGGCTTCAGAGGACAGTAAATACATAGGTTCATAGGTGTGCACTAGGCTAACGGCCTTGGAGCATATATAAGCCTAATCCAAGAAGATTCTCTGGCATCATGCCACCCAAAGTTAATTCCCAGATACCCTGTCAAGCAAGGCCATGACATTATATACAGAGTGACTTGCAAAACAAAATATTTAAATGCATTATATCAGCACTGAATTGCTAATTGAATCACAGTGAAAGACAGAGTCAAAGCATGACATGTAGAGGAAAGTAGGGCAGAAATAGGTTATGTTATCTGACCAGGGAGAGCAGTTGCATATTCCTAGAGTCTTGTAATGTACAATACAATTTCATATTGTTTCATATAGAAAGACAGACAAATGGACATTGATTTAGATTCACAGTTATTTAACTATAATGAAATGACAGGAGTGGTCCATTGCCTTTTAAAAACTGTACACCCACTACCCTTATGGACTAGGTCCAACTCTATTGTTTGACAGTGACTATATGAAGAAAATTATACTCATAATAGTGTCTCAGCTTAAATATGTCTGTTTTGTTAAACACACTCATCCCTCTACAATTGTTTAACTAGTAAACTAGTTGCTGTCATACACAAGTAATACTAGCCACAAACATGGACATACATGTTATTAGCCTGCTCGAAGCCAGCCACTTTGGATATGGTATACCTCCTAATGTTCTGGCCATTGTAAATTATTCAGCCTGTTTTAATGACATCGGTTGCTTTCACATGAAGAATAATCCTACCTCACTCCTAAATTACCTAATTTTGGCACTGTGGTCATTTCCAAGATTTCACTATTATCACATAAATTAGTTTCTTGTCAGAACAATGTACTCTTCACACAAAAGAGAGATCCACTAATCCAACCCATTCATTGTCCAGTTGTTATCACAACTGCGGTCCAGTGCAAACAAGGAAAATTTTGCACTGCTTAATCAGAAGATTATTTTAAAATACTTGCATTTGAGAGGAGCTGAAATGTATCTCCATGATTTGTATGTACATCAAGGGTTAGATCCTCCTCCTCAATAACTCCCTTCTGGGTTGCAGTTGTACACTATAGTATTCTATGTCTTTAATGCTCATGGTATGCTACTGTGCTGGTGCACTATAGTATTCTATGTCTTTAATGCTCATGGTATGCTACTCTGCTGATGCACTATAGTATTGCATGGGTCTAATGCTGATGATATACTACTGTGCTGGTACACTATAGTATTCTGTGGGACTAATGCTCATGGTACACTACTGTACATCAGACATGCAGGGAGGAATGCAATGTTTATTGGAAGAATTACATTTTGTCTTCTTGGTTTATCAGCTCTCTCTACTTGACGAATTATATATGGGATTAGGTTAAACAGTTTGATCTGTGAATAAACAAGCAAACTACAACATCAATCATTACTTAAAAAAAACAAATATATATATATATATATATATATATATATATATATATATATATGAACACACACACACACACACACACACATATATATATATATATATATATATATATATATATATATATATATATATGGATTCGTATCACTTCACTGAAAGACCATTTGTCTGACACCCATTTTGCTGAGACCAAATCACCTAAAGTTCATTTCACCTAAAACTCATTTCACTGACAAGCAGTACTCTGAGGCAAGTCAAAGGTATATGTCCTTTTTCCCCACTGTAGTGCAATCCTGGTGTTAGTATATATATAGCTAGGGGTGGGGGGCACAGTCGCCCACATTGGGGTGTGGGGGCCGTAGCCCCCCACCTAGCTGGGTTTTACCAAATAATGTAATACAAAACCAGACAACAGAAAACCACATTAAGTGGGAGGTACACCCACACCCCCCCCCAATGTGGAGGGCTGTGCCCCCCACACCCATCTAATTATATATACTAACACCAGGATCACACTACAGTGGGGATAAGGACATATACCTTTGATATGCCTTAGAGTACTACTTGTCAGTGAAATGAGTTTTAGGTGAAATGAGTTTCAGTGAAATGAACTTTAGGTGAATTGGTCTCAGTGAAATGGTTTTCAGTGAAATGTGATATAGATATATATATATATATATATATATATATATATATATATATATATATATATATACATATATATATATATATATATATATATATATATATATATATATATAGGTTCCATTTTGTTCACTGAATATACGTTTTGACACCGACAACAGTTTGTCAAAAGTGCACTGTTCTGAAATTCTGAAATCTCCACTGTTGAGTTCTGTTTTTCTGTTTTAGCGAAACTGTTGAGGTGATACTGGTAGTGTGAGAAGTTCAGGTAAAAGTATTTGGTGATTTTACGTATCTTCTTGTACTCTGTATGAGTTATGTGGGATGGCAGATTTAATGGTAGGCCTATAAGTAGTCAGGATGGTGACAATTATTTATACAGTGCTGGTAGCTATATTTGGAGATTACACTACTGTAAGGGGTCATTAAATTTACTCCTGTTTTCACTATAGTGCAATCTCAGAGTTGGTTTATATAATATGCAGGAGCATTTTTTTCTCAGATTAAAAGGGCAAATAAAGTTAGGAAATACCAAGAATTTAACTGCTATAAATATTTTCTGCAGAGGAAAATAATGATATATAACTGATAGCATTGACTGTAAGTTTTATATGTTAGAACAAGACTCTACTTGCAAGTAGTCAATAAGAATGTAATTTTTTTAAATGCAAGAATATCATATATGGCTCTGAGAATCAGCGGATTAATGACAATAAATTTGCATTCTTTTTATTTATAATAAATAAAACATAAGTAAGTGAAGCAAATGCGCTTGTCTCTCTATGTTGTTGAATGAAAATTGTTTAGTCATTAGGTTTCATCAGTGATTCACTCAAGACAAATATTGCCAGCTGAGACACAATGAGGACTGTGAATGTGTCAACAGTAATGCTAACAAGTGGAAGACCTTGGGTGGCATGTACTTAGACATGACTGACACCTCTGACACTGAGCCAGACAAGAGAGTGAGTAGGGACAAGAATGGCAAAACTTGGGGATTGGAAAACATTTTTACATTACAAATTATATTACTGATAGAATGGTGTCAGTTGATGAGTACGAATGCAGATAGTTTTGTGAAATGACTTCACCTGCCCTGAACCATCACATAGAACATTACACAGGGGAAGAAAATCCAACCAATATAATTGCTGATTACATTATTGGGGCGTTGATCAAAAACAGGAAAGGTGTATTGAAGGAATGGCAACCTAATGAAAAACACTACCTGGTTTGAAGTTTGTGGTGAAAACAAAAGAAAATTTGCATGGCAAGTAAAAAACTCCTAGTCCATCCATATCACCATCATATTTTAATTGCGCTTAGACTAAGTTATGCTTACAATTGTGAGTAAACAGTGGCAATGACCAGAAGAAGTCTGAAGCCAGTTACAGTGATGTGGACTCTGGAGATGTGGATGACATTCTTTGGGAATGCATAATGCAGAACACCTTCATCAGCAATCTTGCCTTTTGATCTGGAAGATAAAAAAGGAGAAACTCGTAGCACTAGATAGTTGCTATAGTGATAATGGAATAGAGGCATACTGAATGAGGAAATATTTAAAGAAATTATTTTGTATACTTTATAGCAGACTACAGAATGAGATATAATATGAATTTGTTGCAATACCAGGAGGTGCAAAGCTTCAATAAATGTGTTTCTTGATGACTCTCCTTTGTAGCTCACTTGTTCCTTCCTTACATAATTGACAGTTTCTGTAGTATCATAGGAGCTACATATGGTAACTTTGATCCCTACATTTCATTTCCTTTAGGATTCCTGTCTTTCACTTTCAGTTTTCCACTCTTTCAAACATTGTTTTTTTTTCTTCTAGGTTGTAACAATAGGTTCTCATACACAATTGTTACTTACATAAACTTTTAATAATTTATATCCTACCATTTCCTTTCTAGAAACGTTGATTCTTCATTAGTATGTTAACCCGATTGTCTTTTGTGACTTTCTCTGCCTTTATACTTCCCTCACATTGTTGGGCACTAATCCAAATAAGCATCTTCCCTTGACCTTAATATTTTACATGTAATAGTACAGTGTCTTGTATATGCACCCCTCCTTACCTATCCTTTTAATAACCTATTGTGTCCTTTTCATCCTAATATAAACTTCTTTTCATGAAATTGATCTATCTGATCTGCTCTTTGTCTTCATTTTGGCACATAAGCCTTTCCTGTCATTTACTATTTGCTAGATGTCTTTCTTATTTCCTCATTCCAACTTAATTTGAAAGCTGAAACTTTCTAAAATTATCTTCTTACTGACACCACTGCAAAATGGATCAGTCATTGCAAAATTCATTAGCTTTAGTCATCAACAATATGCCTTTCTCTTGCTTTCCCAGTTTTCTAGTTTTCCCTTTTTACTTCCTCTCACTTACACTATAACATATTCCCCTGAATCTCTGTTTCATCTCTATCCAACCTCTGCTAGCCTTCTATGGGTCATTAATCCTATCTGACCTGTGACAAAGGGACATACTGCCAGCCCAGCTAACTGGAATTTTGTAAATAATTTTGCCATTTGTGAATATTAAAATGATTTATATAAAAGTGTGACAGGAGATACTAACAGTCCAGCTATCTGGAATTTTGTAAGTGGTTATGTGTCATTCATGAATGCCAACATGCTTCATGTAAGATGCTTGTGCTACACGTGTGTTAGAACTGTACATTATGTACTGAGCTAAAATGTAATCACAGGATGCCCTGCTAACTTAGAACAGAAATGTATATAAACCATTGTAATTGTGTGAATGTATATATTTTTAACAGTGGAAACTAGAACATAGAGGGTTAACTTGCAAAACTTCAAGAAAATAGTTGAAATTAAATTGTTTTATGAATTTGCTATAAATGTTATCTTTCAGTTTCAGTCAACAGGACACAGGATGTCTACACGAGGGGACTCTCTGTGTTGTTTTGTAAGTGTGTTATTGTTTTATGTCCTCTAGCAGTTGCAAACATTTCAAGACTATATATTTTCACAGAGAGATGTTAAATGTTGGTAGTTTCTGACACCGGTGGTTTAGCTTGGGAACTAAAGTCAGGTGGCAAAAAGTGATGTCATCCAAGCTAACCCAAAAGTAATATTTGATATTAATTTAAGAACTCTCTAAGATAGAGAAACATGGTATTTTGTATTTGTCTTTGAACTGACAACATCCACTCACCTCAGCACTTGCCTTGCTGTAAGTAAGTTTTTAGGGCATAGTAACTCTTTTAGATTCGGCTAGGAATATAGTAAAGTATAGCTTAGATGTTTATTTATTTGAGACTGCACTGCAATGTTGTTTTAAATATTTCCTGTGATTTTGAACTATGATGTAACTGATTACTTATTTAGTATTGTCTTGTTCTTTTATTATTTATTATTATATATATTTAAACATTTTAATTGTGGCTGGTCTGATATCTGTGAGACATATTTAAGCTTTTAGAGTACTTGCATATCTATTTGTTGACACTCTACAGGCCACTTGTAAATAGGCCTTGTGCTTGGTCAAACTACCATTTGGATTAATAGTAACATTACACAGTAGATTGAACACCCTTTGCTAAGGGCTTTAAAGTAGCTGATAAAGAGTGGCTGGTGGCAGTTGGAACTACCTTATAGTCTGGCAGAAGGGGGCATAGTTAGTAAATCTGTGCCAGTCTTTCCCAGGAGGGTGTGTGTGTGTGTGTGTGTGTGTGTGTGTGTGTGTGTGTGTGTGTGTGTGTGTGCGTGTGTGTGTGTGTGTGTGTCTGTGTGTGTATATAAATCAAATCTCAAAGAGTTTTTGTGTCAGCTACTTGGCCAGGGACATGAAGCACTGATTGGACAGAGAGGGTACTGAAGATCTTGGTTTGGCCACTCAGCTGAGATTTCAACTATATAGCTGTGCCAGTGGGCAGTATTTATGGGCATCTGGAGAAAGAGGGAGAAACCAGCTCCAGACTGACTGTGATCTTTGTGTGCTCTTAAGGGAAATTGCACTTTGCTGTGCATGTACTTGTCATCCTCCCAGTGTGTACATTCTCCATTGTTGCCAGTGGTGAGGATTGAGACTCCTTGATTACTGGGCCAGTGCAGGGGCATCACATTAGCTATCTGAATTTTTTTGTTCTAACAATAGGTGGGGTTTCTATGATTTTTAAAGTCATGTGTCTGAATTTGCTATGGCATTTCATTTCTAGATGTCTACTATTGCCTAGAATAGGCTCCCACTAGAAATCAGGACCCTTACACATCCTAAACAATTTAAGACAGCCACCAAAGAGCACTTTAAAAGGCAATTGTCCTGCCACTGCACTCTCCCTCCTTAAACATCCCCTACTTCTCATACTTTAATCTACTTTCTGCCCTTAACTCACTCTTCTCACTAGCTCTCTCTAATCTTCTTTGACTACTCTTTCTACTGTCTTCTAAAATCTATTAAGCAAATTGCCTCAGAGAAACATTCTATTGTAATTGTCTTGCCTTCATGCAACTACATCATGATAAAACTGGGTTTTTGTAACCACTTACTCAAAAAACTATACTCATCTTAATGACATATTTATTTTTATACATCTTGAAATAGTTATGCTATACTCCTGATTATTGACACTGTATAACATTGCATTGCTACTTAATGCCTTGTAATAATCCTGTAACATTGCTGTTTAATGCTAATTTATAATGAAAATTGTATAATATGTTGGAGCTTTTCTCCCTAGGCCTCCACTGAAAAAGGGCTCTTCAGCTCAGTCGGACAATTCCAGTCAACAAATGTAAAATAAATAAATAAATAATTTCCTCATTGTAGAATCCACTTTCTACACTATTTCTCAGCAGTTGTTCTCTGTCATTTTTTTCATGTGAACTATTATATCATAATTGATGCTTAAGCTTTTAGGCTTCCTAAACTATTCTCTATGCTATTCTAGTACCTCCTCCTCTGTACAATAATTAGCTACCACTCTTTCTTAAACCTTTTACTATCAACCTCCCATATAGCTTTGCTGCCAAGGTTTTCTTTGAAATTTTGCGTCATTTGTTGGCCTTATCCTTTACTCAGGATTAAGCTTAATCCCATAAAAAAGTTGACTTTGACCTCTCGTTCTGTGGAAGAGATCAACTCAATCTGGGATGGTGCCACAGCTAACACAAGAGTCTATAGGAGCTTGCTTAAACATTGCTCAGA
This sequence comes from Protopterus annectens, assembly GCF_019279795.1. Taxonomy (NCBI): domain Eukaryota; kingdom Metazoa; phylum Chordata; order Ceratodontiformes; family Protopteridae; genus Protopterus; species Protopterus annectens. Next base: position 332,410,744 of record NC_056734.1, read on the forward strand.
CATAGTGCAATTTCTTATAAATGGCCAGGAAATTCTTCTCAAAGTTTTATAAACACACAGATAAATTGTATTTCCCCGTGCACTTTGTTTCCTTGCAAAATATTTTCATTCATTTGTTATGAGTGGAAGAACATTAACAGATGCCTGGAGTGCTCCTCCATCTCTCGTTCTCCTTCTTATATTGTGTAACCTTCTGAAGGCTAGGAATACTATGTAGGCATCTGCAATGCTTGCTTTATCATCTTTTTAATAAGGCATTAAGTCTTCTCATTTCAAACTTATTGTCCAGATCCTCCGAATTAAAACCATGCCTCACCATCTTGACCTGAGACAATGTTTTATTAAACAGCTTTTATTAATCACAAAATTAATAATCACAGAATTTATCAATCAAGAATTTATTAAACAAATAGAACACATAACTTTGAACATAATAAATTACAGAAAGCAACATAACAAGCTCACCTCCGTGCCACCGTAATGTAAGCCACATCACCCCAACTGCTTGCTTACTCAACCTTCATACCAGAAGCAGTATGCCACCACTCACTTCAATAACCAACCAACCACCTTGTAAGATCCAAGCATAAACACCAGAGGGGGAACATAAGAGGGACATCCCCAGCCCATATTATCTGCCTACTAACCCCATGCCAATCAAATCACCACCACATACCAGATGAACCCAAAATAAGAAAGAGGGCAGGAAAAATAGGCAGCAAGTTCATGTATAAATCTGATGTCTGATTCCCACAACTCCTATACAACTCAAGTTAACTCCTCCTTACCATTACCTCACTTCCTCTCCGGACTCCTCCTTAACCTTACCTTAACCTTAACCCTTCCTTGCCTGCAACCCTGCAACAACACCTACTTCTTTTTATTTCTTAAAACTTTTCACTCCACCACATACCTCTCATCCCTTGTCCTTCATCACACAGGTGTCTCTGGACAAATTAGCTTGCATCCAAACTGCATTTTTAATGCTCCCAAGAAATGGTAATTTTTCTAACCTATTCTAGTCAGTCTCCCACTTTTCTGTGTAATTTTATTATATTTTCAGGTATGGAGGTCTTTTCTTCTTTTCTTCCAGCTTTTATTCTGTTTTACCAGTCTTTATATACATATCATATATTCTCCTGTAATCTGGCATTTCTTCAAGTATGCCTTTGCCTTAACCAAGTGTTTCTAGCACATCTACAAAATTCTGAAATATTAGGCACACCATTACTTTGCTGTTATTCTATTAAACCTGATTTAAATGTTGACCCAGTCCTTCAATGTTCATATCCTCCATTTTTAAGAAACATATTCTGCTTTTAATGGGAATCAAAAATTACCAGATGTACTTTCAATATATGTGAGTTGGAAGATAAGTTTATTGTTACTCATTTTAAGACTGCTTTGAGTGTGATAAGTTTACTTTGTTCATCAAATGGTTGTCAGTGTTTTTGCTATACAATTTGAAATAACAAGTTTGAAGTTAAATCCAAATATCTGTGTAATCATAAAGAAAGAAGGAATGAAAGAAAGAAAAAAAGAAAGAAAGAAAGAATATGTGCATTGATAGACCTGAGCTGTGTTTTGGTAACTGGTGAGAGCCAGCCAACTAATGGGATATTGGTATGGCTTCCTAGGGTCCCATTTGACCATGATCTGGTTCTGGAGGGCAGACATGTGGTAAAACCTGCCAATGTTTCATGATGGGCATATTATGGCTAGGATTAGGTCTATAGTTTCTTATGGCCCTGAAAGAATATTTGACAGGTAAAGCTGTCTGTCATTCTGTCTATGCTTGTTTGGACTGAGAAGGGCATCAAGACATTTATTTGCCCTTTGTACTATATTTCTGCCTGAATTTGTGGTGGGTGAGCACATTGTTTTAATTTTACTGCCCAATATCTCATATGAAGTGCTAGATTCATGATGTATAGCAGATTGGAAATATAGTCACTGTCATTATACTGTGACCAATATTATATATGAAGAAAGCCTGACACATTATAATCTACATGTCCACAGTGAGTTGCATGATGGGGGAGTTATAAGGGAATTACTTACAGGCAGAGGGAAGTCTTTTTATCACATGCATCTATAGTTAACAAGCCAGGAGGAGGGAAAAATTAGTACTTTTAATGTTTCATAGTAGACTGCAAATATAGACAAAACAGATAATTCTAAGGGAAAGAGATAGGTGGCTTCTATTGAAAGAAGAAATGTTGTGTGTGACTGGGAATATTTATGCATCCAATAGTGATGAACCAGATTTTATTCGCTAGTTACATAAGTGTGATCCACTGCTATCGAAGGAGGATGTATCTATTTTTCCTCAGCACTTTGTTTTACATAAACAGATAGACTGTCTTTTTAATGAAAAAGGAAGGACATAGGAAATCTGCACAAGTATTGAAGACCTGGATTTATAAAAACAGAAGGACTGATGTGTGGCAAATATTAAATGGGAAGTATAAAAGGAATTACCTTTTTTAGGGATATGTCCAAATAGAGTAGATGAATTGACCTGATACTGTGAGAGGTTATGGAACTACTGGTTAGATAATGTATCATATTAGGTATTAACCTTCCAGATCATGATCATGTCCTTTTACTAAGTATATTTCAGACACAAAAAAGACACAGAGAAGAGATGGGCACAGGTACATTATAAACTGGGCAATAAACAAGACAGGCAAGAAATTGACAAGAATAATGAAAGATGTACATTGTTATGGTGGGAGGTATGTAAAACACTTATTAGGAACAAAATAATGGAAATAGAGGGGAGAAGATGGAGAACAATGGTTAATCGTATAAAACTGAAGGAACGGTAGCTATAGTGAGCTCAGTTACAGATTAGATGGTGTTCCCAAAAGACTGAAGAGTTTAGGATGGCAGAAATGAGTTTTGAAAATGGAAATAAATCTTGTTAACTGATTCCTCAGGCAGAAGGGGAGATAATGAGAAAAGAGGTATTGTTGGTGGGTAAGACAAGAAAGAGATCCAAAAAATGGGTCTACTTCACTTTGTCGAATACACAAGTAAGCAGATACCTCTTTGTCGAACGTATTTCATTGAAGCGGCGCTTTGTCAAACTAGCATTTAAATGAAAATTTTACCAGGGGAAAGAAGCGGTAGGCCATAATCAGGAATTGACCTTTTTCTCCACTGCAGTGTGAATTGGAGTTGGTATATTTAGTTGGAGGGGTGTGTGGGGGTCCACATCACACCCCCCACCTGGGTGGCTTTTAAATTTTGTTATTTTTGTGATGCTTAGTTGGTCAGCCACCTTTTTTTCCCCTGGGAACATTTTTGTTTAAACGTCTGTTCGACAAAGTGATGGTTCACTGAAAAGCATTCAACAAAGAAAAAATTTATGTTTTCAACTAAGTAATATAGATCCCAAAACATATAGGATGGGTAATACCCTTTATTATGCAACTGAAGGACTCAAAATGAAACAAAGTCAAGGAGCAGTAGAGATTACAAAAGCCTACTGAAAGTATTAAATGGTGATATATGAAAGATATAGGTTAGGGAACACTGAGTTTTATTTGGAATCTGCAGGGATATGAAACTCCAGTAAACTGAAATATTAAAGGTTATCCAGTTATTAAAATCCAACAAGAAAGTGGATAGATGGATTTACCAATGAATTCTGCAGAGGGTGGCCAATAGATTAGTCAACATTCAACAGTCATTTTCAATTATTTGTGAAAAGGGACTAAGCTACCAGAAGAAAAGGATCAGCCATTGACTGTAGTTATACATAAGACAGTAGAGGTAGTTACTAAGGCTAGTGATTTTAGGATAATATCCCTGAGAAATTTGGATGTTAAAATATTGCAAATGTAATAGCCTGAAGAATAGAATAGGTATTATCACAAAAGGTGGCAGCAGGATTAAATAGCATATAACTGGTAAAATGTAATGTTTTTTATAAAAGAATATGATAGTACAAAGCTCAATCTTATCTAATGTGAAAAACAAGCTGGGAAAGTTCAGAAATTCTAAATGAAACAAACAAAAATAGTTCTGGAAAAACTGAATCAATGGTTAACATATAAAGCAGGTCTGAGCTAATTCTGTCTGAAATTTTGTGTCTGAGGTATGCAACAAGAGAAGCCAAGACAATTACCACCATCAGTAAAATTAAGCACCTTTATAAAGTATTTAGAAATATCATTGACAGTACTTGGGTAAAAGAAAAAAATCCTGCGAGTGGTCACTGCATCTCAACATCTTGAATGCCAGCTAATTTCAAGACTGACAGCAAAACCTTGAACATACACATCAGGACTGTAATCCATTTACAATAGCTTTAAGTTTTCAGACTTATGAGCCATTTAAATAATTTATTGCTCTCTTTTCTATACTACATTAGTGCTGATAGAGGGTCAAAACATCCTGGAGTTTATATCTTTGAAACTCTATAGTTATCTATCAAAGATATTGTGAAATGCATAAGCATTTGAACTGGAAATGTAGACAATGGAAAATTGTAAGTTCATTTGTGGCACAGATGGGCTTTCAGAAATGCATACAATACTCTTTAAAATACTTTGCTGATGTGGACTTTACCTAAAATGCTGTTATTTAACAAAAACACAACATTTTTTTCTCTTTCAGTTAGTGCATTTTATATTTCTGTTTATCAAATATGTAATGAATTCTGGCCATTTGTTTTTATTTTTTACATCAAATTATAAATAACTATCCTCTGCTTTTGGTGAAATAGGTTCATAGGTAAGTATTTGGCTAGCTGCCCTTGACAGCTATTTAAGTCTTGCCACTTTCCCTTTTTCTCCTTGAATTAACCTATCCCATTTGGATCCCCATCCGATGATGGATAATTATACATTACCCCTAATGAGAATAACCAGGATAATATCGTAGATAATTTGAGGGAAGCCATGCATAGGATAAAGAATTTAGGAGATGCTTCTATCCATTATTAGTAAAAAGCAGCAGTCCTGGAATACATTTTCTGTTTCCCATCCAAAGATCCAAGTTGAGCTTGAATATGGACAGGGATGAACTTTGTTTTATGTGGATGGGAAGCCTGTTCCAGACCAAAGGTATCCTTCATGAGATATACCTGTCCGTCCAAAGTGTTTTTTTGTTTCAAAGCAGGATTATATCTCTAGACTGTTCTGATATCATTTGACTTGCTGATATGTAATAAATTCTTCCATAATAGATTAGGATTAGAGGATGCTTTGTATGCCAGACATAGGTCACTTCTTATTAGTCTGTAGGATACAGAGTATAGTGACAGGGCTTTGTCAATCCATGTAGGACGTGTTGTTAAGGCCTTGAATAAGGTATTTCTGTGGGAATTCCAATTGTCACATGTGTCTGGACAGATACATGATAAAGGAGGCATTGTATTCAATAACTGAACTAATGAAGGCTGAGTAAAGAGGGACAATGACATCCCTAGATCTAGACACAATCCCTTTGTTTGTTTATAAGCCATGTGATATAGAAGGACTTTCTTACATCAATGGACACGTTTGCCAAAAGTTAGGTCACTGTCTATGTAAGTTCCTAAATCCTGAATAAGGGTCTATGACAAATCTACGAACGCTCAAAATTTCAAACGTTACATGGTTGAGACAAAACGTTCGAAATTTTAAGTGTTCATAGATTGACTTTCCACAGCGCCGTATGGTGCAGATAGGGAGAATTTCCCTTTTCTGCACTGAAGTGCGGTCTCTGAGTTGGTATATATAAATAGGGGGGGTGGGGGTGAAGAGAGGCTTGCCCCCCTGCCTACTCTGTTAAAGTGTTTTTTTCTTCTTTTAGATTTTTTTTTTATTTGATGTTCGAACATCCAAATGTCGAACATTTGGTCTCGACCATGTAATGCTCGACATTGTGGATATTCGAACATTTAACATAGACCCCTGAATAACTGGGTCATCTCTTTGAGGGTGCTGTTAATGTGGCAGTTCCGTGGGAGAGAGGACTACCCAAAGGATACATTAATGCATTTTTTGTTATTTAGTTTCAATCCAAGTTTGGCACCAGTTATTCATATGAGACAAACTTTCCTGTGGGATGGCTAAACAATTTGTCAGTTCAATGGCTAATTCTAGCTTACAGTCATCTGCAAACATAGCCAACCAGTCACCTTAAGTATTGAATTTCACTTCAGAAAAGTAAATGCCAAACAGTAGAGGTCCCAAATAATAAACTTTTATTTACTTTGGCTGTCCATGGGATGTTAAAATTAAATGGTCTTTACCTGTATGTTGAAACATTCCAGATTACTGTATTTTGGCATTTTACAAAACTCTGGCCCACTTTATACTGCCGCTGCTGGAGATGACTATTGCTGTATAAATTACTACTGTATGACAAGCAACTGATCAATATACATAAAGAAATATGTTGTGATTTGGAAAATATGCATGTATTATATCTGCCAAATATAGAGAACTGGGTATTAGCATAATCATTAAGGTGTTTACCTCATAGACTTAAAGTACAGGATTTGATTCTCACTCTTGGGAAATTGCTTAGGATTAAAATAGCCTGTAAAGGAACCTAGCTTAGCATTTAGCTATAACCATAACCAAATGCTAATCTCAGATATTTTACAAAATACTAACATGATTTTTTGTATCTTTTTAAATTATATTGTGATAGAGAGCTGAGTTATAATGTCTTGCAACGTTGTAGTCAATTTTATTATTTTCAGTATGGTAGTCAGGATAAAGTTCATAGACAGTTGAACAAAGTCTCATTTTACATGTTCATTCTTGCACTAAGCAAGAAAAACGTTTGGAAATACATTGTTGCCATGGCTTTACCTTGAGCTATAAAAATTCAAAACAAGTAGTGCTTTAATAATATTGCAGAAAAAACTATAAACAGATTTAAAGAAATTAAAGATATAAATTTAATTGTTTTCCTTTTTGAAACAGTGTTATTAATTCCAAATTAAAACATTTCTTCAGTCCATGTGATTATAAGAGTAGTGAGGAGAGATTTTTTTCTAAAGAAAAATTTTGCGAAATGGGTTAGGTGGGTGCTCATAATGAGGATGCAAAAAATAATTCTCTTCATTTTTAAATTGTCACGAGTCTTACCGAGGGCCAAAAACTGCTAATAGTTGTTATTTGTACAGCAATGGCTAAGGAGTAAACAGGAAAATGCTTTATGAGATACAATACAGAAAATGTACAAATAAGTGGAATTGCTAATGTAGCATGTTTTCTCATGTGCTTAGCCTTAACCAAGATTCTCATTATAAATATATTTTGTGATATCTAGCCTATAATGAGAACTACATTTTAATAGGATCTCACTTTGTTCAAGAATGTTATAGGGCAGATTGCCTATAAAATAAAGTGTACTTAACTGAGTGGATATGTTTATGAAACACAGTACTGTTAACAGACTCAATATGTTGGCACTTGAAGAACCATATTTACTAAATCGAAGCATAACATGGAAAATTTTCCAAAATCAAAGCTGTGTAGTATTAATGTTAACCTATTAATATCATAATAACCATAAATGGTTTAGCCTTCTCAGCTGTGAAGCCTGTTTTTAGAAAAAGAGCAAACAAAGCTGTTTCATAACCATAATTTTCAAGAGTGATTGGAGAAGGGTGAAGACATTTCCTAGAAGTGCAATATAATAACACTTGGAGTATGTTAAACAGATATCCTGCACAATGACAAGTTAACATGATAGTTTATAGTTCATTTTCTCTGGCACTGTCAAACTTTAAATGTGCCTTTGACAAAATGTTTGGAAAGAAAGTTTCAAAACATGAAACTACATAAACAGTCAATCATTTTTACCTACAATGAAATGCTAGAGGCAATAAAATGATTCTAAAACAATGAGCTCATGCCCAAAGACTGCAGCACAAGAGGAAAAGTAACAGCAGATGCTTTGGTAATTTTGATCAGGTGATGACATACAAAAATATAATTTACATAAAGGAACATTTTTGATTTATAGCAGAATAATTAGCCATATTTATTCTGTCTTGTAGAATTACATCACAATTTTGCATTATTTTCTTATAAGTTTTATTTTTTCTCATTAGCTTTCTAACTAAATTACCATGTTAACTGTAAGTGAATACACATCTATGGATATAGACATAGACATAGATATAGATATAGACATAGACATAAACATAGATATAGACATAGATATAGATATAGATATAGATATAGATATAGACACAGATATAGACACAGATATAGACATAGACACAGACAGATATAGAAATAGACATAGATATAGATACAGATATAGACGTAGACATAGACATAGACATAGACATAGATATAGATATAGATATAGATATAGACATAGACATAGACATAGACATAGATATAGACATAGATATTGATATAGACATAGATATAGATATAGACATAGGCATAGATATAAATATAGACATAGATATAGATATAGATACAGATACAGATATAGACATAGATATAGATATAGACATAGATATAGACATAGATATAGATATAGATATAGATATAGATATAGATATAGACATAGATATAGACATAGACATAGACATAGATACAGATATAGACATAGGCAAACTCATAGGCATAGACATATATATAGATATAAATATAGACATAGATATAGACATATATATAGACACAGATAGAGATACAGACACAGACATACAGATAGACATAGATATAGATATAGATATAGATATAGACATAGACATAGACATAGACATAGATATAGATATAGATGTAGACATAGATATAGACATAGACATAGACATAGATACAGATGCAGACATAGATATAGATATAGACATAGATATAGATATAGATATAGATATAGATATAGATATAGATATAGATATAGATATAGACATAGGTACAGATATAGATATAGATATAGATATAGACATAGATATAGATGCAGATATAGACATAGATATAGACAGATATAGATATAGACATAGGCATAGATATAGACATAGATATAGATACAGATACAGACATTGACATAGACATAGATATCAGTATAGACATATATATAGATATAGACATAGATACAGATATAGACATAGATATAGATATAGACATAGATACAGATATAGACATAGACATAGACATAGATATAGATATAGACATAGACATAGACATAGATACAGATGTAGCCATAGATATAGATACAGATATAGACATAGACATATATATAGATACAGATACAGACACAGACATAGACATAGACATAGACATAGACATAGACCTAGACATAGATATAGACATAGATATAGACATAGATATAGACATAGAAATAGGCATAGACATAGATATAGACATAGATATAGATACAGATGCAGACATAGACATAGACATAGACATAGATACAAACATAGATATAGACATAGATATACATATAGACATAGATATAGATATAGACATATACATATAGATATAGACATAAATACAGATACAGATATAGACATAAACATATAGATATAGATATAGACATAGACATAGATACAGATATAGACATAGATATAGATATAGATACAGATATAGACATAGACATAGACATATAGACATATAGACATAGACATATAGACATAGACATATAGACATAGACATATGGATATAGATATAGATACAGATACAGACATAGACATAGACATAGATACAGATACAGACATAGACATAGACATAGATATAGACATAGACATAGACATAGACATAGACACAGGTACAGATACAGATACAGATATAGACATAGATATAGACATAGATATAGATATAGATATAGACATAGATATAGATATAGACATAGATATAGATATAGACATAGATACAGATCTAGACATAGACATAGACACAGATACAGATATATACATAGACATAGATATAGACATAGCTAGAGATATAAATATAGATATAGATATAGACATAGATACATATATAGACATAGACATAGACATAGATATAGACATAGATACATATATAGATATAGACATAGATATAAATATAGACATAGATATAGATATAGACATAGATATAGATGCAGCTACAGACATAGACATAGACATAGACATAGACATAGATACAGATATAGACAAAGACATATACATATATATAGACATAGATATAGATATAGATACAGATATTGACATAGACATAAATATAGGCATAGACATAGATATAGATACAGATATAGACATAGACATAGATCTAGATATAGACATAGACATAGACATAGATATAGACATAGATATAGACATAGACATAGATATAGACATAGATATAGACATGACATAGATATAGATACAGATATTGACATAGACATAGGCATAGATATAGATATAGACATAGACATAGACATAGATATAGATATAGACATAGCTATGGATATAGACATAGCTATAGATATAGATAAAGACATAGATATAGACATATGTATAGACATAGATATAGACATAGACATAGATATAGATACAGATATAGACATAGACATAGATATAGACATAGACATAGACATAGATACAGATATAGACATTGACATAGACATAGATATAGATATAGACATAGCTATAGATATAGATAAAGACATAGATATAGACTTAGATATAGCCATAGATATAGACATAGACATAGATATCGACATTGACATAGACATAGATATAGACATAGACATAGATATAGATATAGACATAGATATAGATAGAGATATAGACATAGGTATAGATATAGACAAAGATATAGATACAGATATAGAGCTAGACATAGACATAGACATAACTACAGATATACACATAGGCATACACATAGACATAGATATAGACACAGATACAGACATTGATATAGACATAGATATAGACATAGACATAGATATAGACATAGACATAGATATAGATATAGACATAGATATAGACACAGATATAGATCTAGACATAGACATAGACATAACTACAGATATACACATAGGCATACACATAGACATAGATATAGACATAGATATAGATACAGATACAGACATTGATATAGACATAGACATAGATATAGACATAGACATAGATATAGACATATACATAGACATAGATATATACATAGATATAGACATAGATATAGATAAAGACATAGATATAGACAAAGACATAGATATAGATATAGACATAGATATAGACACAGACATATATATAGATACAGGTATAGACATAGACATAGACATAGATATAGACATAGATATAGATATAGACCTAGATATAGATACAGATATAGACATAGACGTAGACATAGATATAGATACAGATAGAGACGTAGACATAGATATAGACATAGCGATAGATATAGATATAGATATAGATACAAATATAGACATAGATACAGATATAGACATAGACATAGACATAGACATAGATATAGACACAGATATAGACATAGATATACATATAGACATAGATATAGATACAGATATAGACATAGACATAGATATAGACATAGACATAGACACATACAGATATAGACATAGACATAGATATAGACATAGATATAGATATAGATATGCAGATATAGACATAGCTACAGATATAGATATAGATATAAATATAGATATAGACATAGATATAGATAAAGATATAGACGCAGATACAGATATAGACATAGATACAGATATAGACATAGACATAGCTATAGCTATAGATATAGCTATAGATACAGATATAGACATAGATACAGATATAAACATAGACATAGACATAGACATAGATATAGACACAGATATAGACATAGATATACATATAGACATAGATATAGATACAGATATAGACATAGACATAGATATAGACATAGACACATACAGATATAGACATAGACATAGACATAGATATAGACATAGATATAGATACAGATATAGACAGACATAGATATAGACATAGCTATAGATATAGATACAGATATAGACATAGATACAGATATAGACATAGACATAGATATAGATATAGACATAGCTATAGATACAGATATAGACATAGATACAGATATAGACATAGACATAGATATAGATATAGAGATAGATATAAATACAGATATAGACATAGATACAGATATAGACATAGACATAGACATAGATATAGATATAGACATAGCTATAGATATAGATATAGATATAGACATAGATGTAGATACAGATATAGACATAGACATAGATATAGATACAGATATAGACATAGACATAAACATAGATATAGACATAGACATAGATACAGATATAGACATAGATACAGATATAGACATAGATATAGATATAGATATAGATATAGATATAGATATAGATATAGATATAGATATAGATACAGATATAGACATAGACATAAACATAGACATAGACATAGACATAGATACAGATATAGACCTAGATATAGACATAGATATAGATATAGATATTGACATATATTTGGATGATAGCTGATAATTACCAACTTCACACTATCTGTATCTTCAGCTGTGATTTCAATACTCATATGAAGCCATTTTCTGTTTCCACCAGTTAAATATTTTTAATGCTATTGTAGACATCAAAGCTTGTATGAGTTGTACTGCTCCTGTTTGCATTCACTTTTCTCCTGCAGTGAATCCCCAGACTCTCAGTATATCCTGATTTCATTTACCATCCTTGCCATCATTTATTTCCTTTTGTTTCCTTTTGTGCTTGCTCTACTACTCATTCCCAGATGAATGAATTAAAATTTGACTCCATGCATGTCCCCTTGCTTACCTGGAGTTTTCAGTTATATTTACACCATTGTTCTATAGTCAGAATGTCCCCACTGTGTCACACAAGACTGGCCTTTCTGATTTCTACATTTCCTTATAATTTCCTGTTTTGTAGCTGTATGTAAATTACAGCAATTATTAATTTAAGCAGATTAAGCATGCTCCTGGCAGAATGCATAACTCATTGGAAAAGTTCATATGTACTGATACTTTTCAATCAAATAGCTGAATTAAAAAAACAAATAGTTTATCGGAGTGCATTCCCCTCCCCCCGTACCATCTTACTCATGTTTGTCAACCCTAACCATGTCCATAACCTTAACCCTTCCCTACCGCTATTACTACTCAAGACAAAATGACATAGAATACGCACAACACCAAACATGCAAAGCAATAAATCTATCCCTTTAGATAACCCTTAACCTAATCTTAACTCATGAACACTCACATACATTTTCAGTTAGACATTTGTTTTCCTGTGCACTCTTACCTTCAAAATCTATAAAACACATTTGGTTATTTGAGAATCCAGCCAAATAGGCTTTCGATATTTTTAGTTTTAGCATTTTTTGACCCTCAAAAACTGTTTGTGAAATCATTATCTTCATCATCCTCCTTTTTTCCCATATTTTTCTAGATGGGGTTGGGGTGTCATGTCTATTGTTATCCATCTGTCGATTCAGTGGTACTCTTCTACCTTCTTCAACACTCATGTCTGACTGTCACTGGTCTTATCTCACACAATCCATTCATCCTTTTGCTTGATACCATCATTTCCACCTGACTTCTTCCTGTCTGCCCCAAATCTCCCACAACAGATCACCTTCTGCTTTCCTGAACATGTCCCTGACCCACCGTAATCTGTTCTCTTTGACCTAGCTCTGCAATTGGAGTTACTGTTGCTCTGATGTCCTCATTTCTTCATCTGTTCCACAGTGTGCATCCTACCTCCCATGTCAGGCACTTCATCTCCTTTGCCTGTAGCTTTATCATCTGCTCTGCCTTCACCGCCCATGTTTTGTACCATTCAGTAGTTCTGGTCACAACACTGTTTTGCACGCCTCAATTTTTAGCTTATTTGTTGTTCATCTGTCATACACGGCCTCTGACTGCACCAGTTGGCTGCAGTCCCTATTATCATAGCTTTGATGTCCTTATTCAGACTTCCCTTCTCCTCAATCAACACTCTCTGGTATCTGAAGCTATTAATCTGTTCCTCTATTTTTCCTTTATATCCCAATTCTCATCCTCTTCTGATTTCTTCCACATGCTGCTATTACAACTGTCTTATCTGTACTCAGTCTCATCCCATGTGCCTTCATTTTGCATTTCTTTCCCTTATCCTTTGCTGAAGGTCTTGCTCACAGTCTTCCTGCAATACCACATCATCTGCACGCATCACTTTGTTGATGTATTCCCTCCTACTTGCTTGCTAATGTAGTCCATTACCAGTATGCATAGCAGCAGGCTAAGAGCCGAACCCTGATACACATTCACTCACACTGGGAACTCTTCTGAGAGTCTGAACACTATTTATACTTGTGTCATTTGGTCCTTGTACATAGCATGTAGCAGTTCTGTCAGTGTTTCTGAGACTTTAACCATTGCAGGACTGCTTAAATCAGAATGTTGGGACCTTGTTTATGCTTTTTCCAAGTCTAGGAATGCCCATTTGAACTCGTTCTTCATCTCAATATTCTTTCCAACTCTATGTCTCACTGTAAACATCAGGTTGGCTGTGCTACATCTTAATCTGAATCCGGACTGCTCCTCTTCCATCCTACTTTCTACTACTCTGCGTATTCATTTCTTAATCATCCTCTCCAGAACGTTTATGCTGTGCCATAGGATTTTGATGCTGCTATACTGTCCACAGATATGAATATTCTCCTTGTTCTTGTACATTGCCACTAACATGCTTTTTCTCCAGTTATCTGAGATATGCCTTTCTCTCCATACTGCTATGAGTACCCTTAGGGTAATATTTCTCCCATAACTCATCCAACATCTTGATCATATCTGTTTGACCTCATCTGTGCCTGCTGCTTTCCCTGATTTAATTTTCTTTAGTGCTGTTCTTACTTCTTCTAGGGTGGGTTCCTCTTCTTATATCAAATGTGCTTTACGTATTTTGAGATGTAACTATATATGGACAGATAAATAAATACATATAGATCGAGAAAAAGATAGAGATGGAGAAACATATAAGTGCGTGTGTGTGTGTGTTTGTGTGTGTGTGTGTGTGTGTGTGTGTGTGTGTCTGTGTGTGTAGAGATATATATATATTTATTTATGAGCTATATACCCTTGGTTGAAAGTTTACATAGCCAAAGTGAAAAACATCAAACATATCAGCTGATTGCACATGATGGCTTTTTTTTTTTTTTTGTGTGTGCGAGTTCATGGTAAAATCGGGATGAAGGAAATTGCTCTTTCCCCACTATAGTGCAATCTTGGAGTTAGTATAAATAATTATCAGGGAATAATGGGGGGTTCATTGATATTTGCATTGTCAAGCAGATGTGGTCGATTGGACAAGGTTTGATATGTTGCCTGGTTGATCAAAATATACACAAACTCACCCACACACACACACACACACACACATATATATATATATATATATATATATATATATATATATATATATATATATATATATATATATATATATATGGGTCTACTTTACATGACTGAAAACTCAAAATACGGAATTTCATTTGAGTGAGACCACAATACCTAATTTTCAAAATACTGAAAACTCATTTGGTGAGTCTCATACTGAAAGCTTATAATGCTGAATTTCAAAATACTGAATTTTGAACCGTAGACATGACATGTGTTTCCCTTCACCTGTGACTTGCTTGTGATAACAAAACACTACTGTAACTTAAAGTGCCGACTGTCAGAATACAGATAGTAGCATAGAAAGTAGTGTTGTAGTGCTGCTAAATGTGGGTATGTCTGTTTACATTTTTATGGGAAGTATCTTAAGTAATATGGCAGACGTTTTGTACATTCCCAGCAGTAGTGGCAGTGCGTACAGTATTGTAAGGTAAGTAAAAGGTATATCCTCTTTTCCCCACTGTAGTGCGATACTGAAGTTAGTATATATAGTTGGAGATACGGGGCATAGACCTCCACCTAGTTTGGTTTTATATTGTCTGGTTTCTAAGAGGGTAAGTAAGTAGTTTTTACATTTTGGAAAGAGTTAGTTGCTGGTGTTGTAAATGTGCATGTCTATGGCTTAAAATTCAGTATTTTGAAATTCAGCATTGTAAGCTTTCATTATAATGAGACTCAAGTCAAATGAGTTTTCAGCGTTTTGAAAATTAGGTATTGTGGTATGAGTCAAATGAAACTGAGTATTTTGAGTTTTCAGTCATGTGAAGTATCCATGCATGTGTGCATGATATAGAGCTAATGAATGAAAATTTTCTTTGAAAACACATTTCATTGAATCACATTTTATAGAAAATTTAATACAGAGGACATACTCTTTCAAAAAACAAGTTTTCAGGGGGGCAGGTCCCTCCTACACACTCATGTGGCAGACTTTGCTCCCATACCCCTCCTTACTTAAATATACTAACTCAGTTGTCACTTAACCATGGAGCAAACACAAAAAACTAATTTTTAGACTGATTTATCTTGTAATTCCTATGATCCTAAGATCTCAGACTTCACTAGTAGTCATTGACTATACTATTATTTATTTTTCTATATAGTGTGATTCAACCAAATGTGTTTTAGAAAACAATGTATCTTCAATGAATGCTTTCAGTCATTTCTGATTAGATGAACCGTACCCATATATACACGTAATCTGTGTGGGTGAGGGGTATGGTATTCTATATATATTTGTGCGTGTGGGGGGTTCATTTATTAAGTCAAATGTCAAATGTGTTTACTAACCTTGTATGAGACTGAAATCTCATAAATTAAAAAAATGTTGGTATGTGGTTGTAATGTATAATGCATTTGTCCCTTTTCTGGTGAGCTGTGATCTTGCACTTGGTGTGTGTGTGTGTGTGTGTGTGTATACATATCTATATATATATATATATATATATATATATATATATATATATATATATATATATATATATATATATATATATATATATATATATATATATATATATATATATATATATATATATATATATATATATATATATATATATATATATATATATATATAAACCACCAACAATGTCTCCAGCTCTCAGCTAAAAAGAAATAGACAGCTGCTGTTTAGAGAAGTTCATTGCAGCACAGTCTGCAACAGACTGTGCTGCAATAAACATCTCTAAACAGCAGCTGTATATTTATTTTTAGCTGAATGCTGGAGACATTGTTGGTGGTTTATGTGGTTACACTCCGTGCACCAGTATTGTACGATCACGTGCACCTTCTTTTTTGATTTTTATATATATATATATATATATATATATATATATATATATATATATATATCTACTTCAAAGGATAGAAATTTCAGAACATCGAACCTCTGATCATCAAAGACCAGAGGATCAAAGTTTAAAAATATCAAACCTACAAAAAAAAAAAAAAAAAAACAAAAACATGAAAATGTTTTATTTCGTATTTTTGCAGGAGGTTATGGGCCCCTGCATCCCCCACACCTCCTGCTACTTAAATATACCAACTCCGAGATCACACTACAGTGAAGAGAATGGTAAAGTTTCCATTCAGAACTGTACGGCAATCTCCATTCAGAAGATTCAATTTTTCAAAACTTTAATCATCTGGTCTTCACAGATCAGTGATTCAATGTTCTGAAATGTTGATCCTTTGAAGGGGAACCATATATGCACATAAATATATATATATATATATATATATATAGATATATATATATATATATGTGTGTATTGAGAGAGAGAGAGATGCCGTAGAGGTTGTGAGGGGTGCAGCGCACAAACAAAATCACACAGATCAGTATCTTTTACTACAGAGAAACACTATATGTCAGTCAAATGTTCATATACTATGACAGAGGTCAACTAATCTTAAATTCGTAATTTTTTTTTTTTTGAAGACTTTTTTTTTCTGTTTACTTCTATGTATGAAAGCTATTTTATTTAACAAAAGTACAATGTTGGGCTGGAAACACGACATAGCTTTTGTTTTATATCTGTTATTTTCTATGCTTTTTAGGTGGTGGTGTTACATTTACTAAGCTGTATCTTTCACTTTTTTTACCAGTCCAAATTCAAATTGCATGAGGGGGCATCAGCTTCCTGCAGTGTTCAGTTTACCTCTTCAGAGACATTTACTAGTTGTATTCTGTAAGCAGACTGCCTAATGAAATAATACTACTAGAAAGTTATATACCCTAGTTAGTAGTCCTGATCACTTACTGATGCGTATACTCACTTATTATACAATGACTGGCCAGTATCATTCAAAAATGAGCATGGTGATTGGTCAGTCCAACCAGTGTGCCAGTTGTAAATCAAGCATATACCAACGGAAAAATGTCCGGTCGCCTGGACTTTTTTCCTTAGTATATGCTACAACTTTTTAAGTTTTCTTCACCATAAAAAAAAAATAATAATAACATTAGAAATCCAAACAGTCTGGAGGTATGAGAGAGAGAAGACTGAGAAAATACTAAGAAAATCAAGTACGTTATTAAAAACTAAAGAAATGTACCTGATTTTCCTTGCATTTTCTCCATCCTGTCTCTCTCGTACCTCTAAAAAAATATATAAGCAGTGAATGTGCATCCCGTATGCTGGGTTTGAATGAATTGTACTTCTAAGTGTACTTTAAATTAGTAATTAAATGTGTTAGTATTTCACATTGCCCCTGAAATGCATTTGTATTTTTATGTTTAGGACATTCTGATATTTATAGTGCAAGCCAAACGTCATTGGAGAAACTGCTTTTAGATGCAGGAATGTTACCCTTTGCACTAACACTTGTAATTTGCTTCCCATAAATCGCATAGGGATAGTGTACAAATCCAGAAGTAAAAAATCTGAATGCAAGTATACTGTCTTTTCATTGAGCTTATCCTGTGAAATAACTACTGGCAATTAACAATGTTTAAACTTAACTTGGTCATATGCAGTTAGAATCCTAACTACCGTCTGGCTGGTGCTGACCGTTAAGCAAGTTGACTAAAAAAAGAAAAGAAAGGACCATTCCCTTTCTAGTTTCTAAAAATAAAAAGCAACAATGGAGGTCTTCCTTTCTTCATTGTTTCCTTTTCAAAGAACTGATGTACTGTTTAAACGTGGGAACCTAAGTCCCATATGTATGCAGTGTACATCAAAAAGAACAGCAGGTTATTTAATGAAAATGGAAGAACACCATGGAGCCATTATACAAAGACATTATTTCATAAAAGTAAGCAATTATTTTCTTAAATAATGTCATTGTATAATAGCAATAACCAACTTCTGGATGTGTTATATTATAGCAATAACCCACGCCTGGGTGTGGGTAATGCTGGATTTACCCACGGTTGGCGTGGTTTGGTCCTGAGGGCGAAGCCCGAGGGACCAAACAAAGACAACCGTGGTAAATCCAGCATTACCCACACCCAGAAGTGGTTATTGTTATTATATTAATGACATTATTTAAGAAAAGAAATAATTACTTTTCTTAAATAATGGCATTGTATAATGCCTCTTTGCTGCCCTTCCGCAACTGTCTGGTATTCGCGGCAGTTCTGATGTACCGCATGCCTAAGCAGTACATCAGAGTTGGCAAAAGCAACGGAGAACGCAAGATCTCCGTTGCTTTTTATCTCGCTATGTTAAATGGGTTTAACATAGCGAGACAGCTTTAAAATAAGCAACGGAGATCTCCGTTGCTTATTTTAAAGCTGTCTCGCTATGTTAAACTCATTTAACATAGCGAGACAGGTTTAAAAGCAACGGAGATCGCAAGATCTCCATTGCTTTACATTGTGTCGCTATGTTAAAGGAGTTTAACATAGCGAGACAGCTTTAAAAAAAGCAACGGAGATCTGCGTTGCTTTTTTTAAACCTGTGTCGCTATGTTAAACTCTTAACATAGCGAGACAGTGTTTTATACTAACGGAAAAAGTCCGGGCGACCGGACCTTTTTCTGTTAGTATATTGAGGGATTTACAATGGGCACGCTGGTTGGGCTGGCCAATCAGCGTGCACGTTTTAGAGGAGGCATTGTATAATGAAGATTCACCCACGGTTGGCTTTGTTTCGCCCTCGTGATTAAACCACACCAACTGTGGGTAAGTCTTCAATATACCACACCCACATTGTTGGTTATTGCTACATTATAAAATGCATTTTTAGTTTCAGCATTCTGTTTTTGTTAATGTGCAATCACTCTGTACAGCAAGCACTAACTTAATTATTATGATATTCAGCTGCTACTGGTTCATTATATATGAGCAGTGGTGTAACACACATCTAACTGAAAGAACTAAATACAAGAAATTTATTAGGTGTAAATTTTTTTTTTTTCAAAAATGTATATCCATACACCACAAGGGATTAGTGTAGCACTTTCTTCCTCAGCACCATAAAAGAAAGTTGCTGATGTCAAAGTCATAGTTTTTTTTTTCTGATTGATTCTGCAAATATCATATACTCTATTTTTTGCTGTAAAAAAGATCCAACAATGTTTCTATCTGTAACATCAGGACATCATGTGCATGTCTAAAACAGTATAGTTTGCCACCATACCACTAGATAACTACAGATACAGTTTGTCACCATACCACTGGATAACCACAGGCACCAAGAATTCTGGGTGAAAATTATCATAAGGAGATATATGATTACTTAAATGTCCATTTCTGCTTACTAGGTCTGCAGTTTATTATTCATGACACCAGTGAGACCAGCCCATAAAACAGAATAGTTTTAGAGTTCACTGCATGTGCAACACATTGTTAAAGCTATACTACTACTCAACGTATCCCTGTAGATGAAGTAAGCCATTTTGTAGTTGAGTCTAAATTTCCTCTCTCAATGTAGACTAACCTGAATAGAAATCATAATTTTGGCCATAACTGTACTGTAATTTCTTGTTACAGGGATGTCGCATGCTTAGTTGTACTTATTCCTTGTAGAATGTCAGTCTGACTAAAAAAATAAATAAACTCATGGAGGCTAGTCACATCCACAGTATGTTTGTTGTAAACTTATTATATAACAAAGATGCAGGTGTTATAAGGAAATATATTTACAGAAATGAGAAAATATATTTGAACTAGTAATGAGATATATTTGTTTTCAAAAATGTATCTGTTTAAGTTAAGACAGAATAATGTTTCATTAAAAATCCTTCAGTGGCACCCAATAGAAATTCTCTCCCTTTGCTAGGAAACGTAGCAGAAAATTGGGAGCCTGTGCCTTATGACAGAGTTGTGATGATAAGGAAAAGACCGCATTCAGGCAGCAGTTGTAGGACTTAATAGATAAAGCAAGAAAACACAAATTGCTGTTGAGAATAGAAGACTAGTACTAATCTATGAATCTATGAATCTATATCACAACATGCAGAACAGAATATGGGTGGAGCAACAGGAATAAAGAAGATGAGACTGTTCCAGAAATCTGTCCGACAAATGGCTAGATGGTGAACAGCACATGGCGTGCATGACAGAAGGTAACAATATTACCTATAAGAGTGGCCAACATAGAACTCAGGTAGACTTCCCCCGGTAAGAAAAGGGCATTGAGACAGAATAAGAGATTTCAAAGTCATTCTCAGTGAAACAGTTGGCACACACTATGAATCACTGATGCCACAATCACCTACAAGGAGTAATCAGAGAAAACTAAAAAATCAACAGACACTAAAGTGAAGACCTGGAATTTGAATGTAGTGACTGTAAGGATATATTCAGGACTCATGCACCTCATGAAGATGAAGAAATAGGTGGAGCTGAAGGATAATGACAGCATCGCATACCAGCATGTGTGAAGACCATAGTACAGATATGCAGCTGAGCCAGGTATGGAAATAAGGTATATAAGGAACGCTGGTGACAGAATGTAGAAGACCAGGAAGTTATCAAAAGAAAAAATGGGGACAGGAAAAAAATGGGTGTCAGAAAATATGGGCCAGGATAAGAACAATGAGGCTAAGAGAGCAGCCTCAATATTAAGAGCTTCGGGAAAGTGACTCAGCAAATGGCAGAGAAACTCTATTAGGTTGGAAGTCAAAGGCAGTTGGATAAAAATACAGGGATGCCAACAAACTGGTCACCAGTCCACATGATATCAAAGGTAAATGTTCTTCCATTATTCCCAGCAGTTTTTGAATGACGAAACTCCTCAGATGCTGTACTGATCCATACAGAGTCTACAGTGAAAGGAAGTAGTGCTCACTCTAGAAAAGGTAAAATCCACACTAAGGAACAATGAAGTAATGGAAAGCAACAGGCTCAAATGAAGTCACTGCAGATATCATCAAGATGGCTCCTGAGGGCAGTCATAGCAGTACAGACAGAAAGGCATATTCCAGGTAACTGGAGAATAACAATGCTACTGTCAGTGTGGAAGAAAAAAAGGAATTTTCACAGCTGTGGGCAGTATTGATTTATTAAGGGCATGACACACTGCATGAAAGTGCTGGCGATTGTCATTGGTAAACAAATATACAAAGTATTAGACAAAAAAGGTGGGAGATGAGCAATAGAGATTTGCATCAGGATGCAGGAAATCTGACCCATTATATACAGTACTGCAGATTGTGTAGAAGAAGCTAGAGATGAGGAAAAGTCCAACTGGGCATTCCTGTACTGAGAAAAAGTAGTTGACAATGCCATAAGAAACCTGATTTGGGCAATCCTGTGATTTTTTTCAAAGTCCTAATCACACTGATAGAATTACAGAAAGCTACATGCAAGGAAAGAGTGTCATAAGTACAGTACTTGGACTCGCAGAGGTGTTTCCAGTATGAGTGAGGGTGCATTAGGATTCAGCTCGCAGGCCACAGATGCTCATACTGGTGATGTAAAAAAAACAGGTTGGAGGAAACCGATCAACAAAGCTGCTGTATGCAGTTTGGCTGGGCTTGTATAGGCCCCAGGACTGATAGCCTAGTACCTACCTATGAACTATGAACCTATGAACCTATGTGGCATTATAAACAGACACTGCACAGGTACATCAGCAAATGATAGGGGAATGGGATGCAAAACTGAAGGTTCATGATATCAAACTGAGTGGCAGCAAACTGGGGAAATCAGAAGAAGCTGAAAACTTGAGATAGAAGAAAGAAACAGCTAAAAATGTTAACAGCTTCAAATATCTTGGATGAGTAGTTGAGGAAAAGAGAAATGTGAATGACGAGGACAAAGCTATAATTAGATGTGCTGCAGCTAACTGTGACAGAATATTAGGGTTAATGTGTAACAGAAGAATGGCAAAGAATCTGAAAAATATGGTGTCAAAAACTGTGGTGCATCCAGTACTTTGGTATGGCACAGAAATCTGGGAAGTGACCACAAATAAGTTGAGCAAGCTAGAGGTGATAGAGATGAAGTGCATGAGGATGGTGGTAAGATGCACTCTGTGAGACTGATGAAGAAATGAGGACATCAGAGCAGAAGCCAAAATAGTTTCATTTGTAGAGAATGTCAAAGAAAATAGGTTACAATGGTCCCGGCACATTGCAGGAAAGCAGAAGACAATTTGGGAAAGAAGATTTGGCAGAGACAGGAAGAAGTTAAGATGAAATGGAAATGTCCAGAAAAGAGACTGCAGAAGAGAAGGTCTGTGAGAGTCAGGCATAATTACTGAAGAAGATAGGTGATTAAATGATTGTGTACATTATAATACAATTCAAATAAAAAGGCAGATAGGAGTAATAAAACTGTAATTAAATTGTGTCTTTCTTGCTGCTCACTCCTTAACTGTGTTGCCTTAGCTTCTCTCTATCAGCCAGGCTTTATTTATTTTCCTCTCCATACTGCCAGTTTTACTGTATAAAGTCTTGCATACTGAATAACTGGTTGCAATGAAAATCACTCAATGTACAGCTCTGATAGCTCTCACCAAGCAGTGTCTCTCTTTTTATCTGAAAATTATCAGCCAAGCTTTATTTTTTTCCACTTCATACTGCCATCGTATTGTTTAAAGTCCTGCACACTGAATAACCAGTTCCAACAAAAATTGCTCAACATACAGCTCTGCTGTCTCTCACCTCACAGTCTCTCTCTTTTTATCTGCAAAGACTTAAACCCTAAAGATTTCCCAACCACCTTTGAAGGAAACAATCATATCGACAGCAATATACAACATAAACGCACCCTGAGCACTCCCAACTACTGACCACTGTGGACCGTTGGCATCTCAGTTATTGTATGTCTGCATCTAATAATAATATTTCTAAATTAAAAACTAGTTACCTACCTAAGTACTGTTGTAGCTGTTTCATATTAACTGCTGCACATCACCAGAACACACACCACCGCTTGCTTTCACACAGGCTCTCCCCTACCTTTCTCCAGCTAATACTCACACACTTCCTTTACATATAGTTCTGTACTGTCTTTTGCGTTAGCTTGCTCACAGGTATTAGATAGCCTACCCTCTGCTTTTCTCCACGTCTATCCCACTCTAATAACTATCCCTTCTTAACTCTTCACAGTTGCTTCCTGCTGCTTTTACTGTCCTACTGGTTCGAATTAGGTTACCTTGAGGTAACACAGCCAATGTTTCTACACCTCCAGCTACAAAATGAGGTTTGGCAACAATCCAGTTTGTCCAGGGACATCTTCAGTAAGGGTTCGACAAATATATCAGTGAGAGGTAAAAGGGTGGGGGGATGAATGGGTAAAATGGAAGGAGGGTTAATTGGG
This sequence comes from Protopterus annectens, assembly GCF_019279795.1. NCBI lineage: Eukaryota > Metazoa > Chordata > Ceratodontiformes > Protopteridae > Protopterus > Protopterus annectens. The sequence goes on from NC_056734.1 coordinate 332,435,338, forward strand.
AGAAAATGAGGTAAGGGGTGGGTAGGGGCTTAAGAGGCTTAGGCAAGACCAGCTGGGTAAGGAATTACATTTTGGCATGAACTTGCTAAGGCAAGTGTACATCAAAGATGATCTGTAGGTATTCCTGTGGGGACAGGTAGGCCTGGGGGTTACTGGGGAGTTCTGGTTGCAGGAGACAGGTGGACTGTGTAGCAGGATCTATATGTATGTAATATATATATATATATGTGTGTGTGTGTGTGTGTGTGTGTGTGTGTGTATATATCTATATATATATATATATATATATATATATATATATATATATATGTGTGTGCGTGTGTATATATATATATATATATATATATTTGCGTCTTTTGGCTTTTCCCGGTTAGGGGTCGCCACAGCGGAAGCGGAACTCTGGTCTGCTAATGATTGGTAGTGTATTTTTACATACCGGGTTACCAGCCCTGACGCACAACCTTCAATGAAGGCATACCTCATTCACGTATGCCTCCACACAGAAGACACTGTAGCTGAGAATCGAACGGGACAACTTCTTGCTATGAGGCGACAACACTACCACAGCACCATCACCACAGTATATATATATATATATATATATATATATATATATATATATATATATAGGTATGTTGGGGTTTAGACTTGTCCCTACGATGAGGTTTTGTCACCCCCCCCCTTTTTATTTGAAAATGAAGTAGCCCTGAGGCAACTGGTAAGGCTGCTTAAATTGTTTTTCGGGCCACAGGGTTTGCAGCGCAGGTATGGGTACGTTTGGTTCTTAAGGGGAGGGGGAGAGGTAAAGCTTAATGACATTTGGCGTGATTTTTAGAGCAGATGGCTTTTAAGTTCACAGACTTTCTGTTAGGGAATGGACTCTTTATTTATTTATTTTATTTATTTTACATTTGTTAACTAGGTAGTCCAACTGGATATATGTCCATTTTCAGTGGAGACCCGGGGAGAAAAGTTCCAGGGTTCATAATACACATACACATAAAGAACTTTTAGTTAATGGTAGTTACATACATACACATAAAGAACTTTTAGTAAATGGTAGTTTCATACATACACATAAAGAACTTTTAGTAAATGGTAGTTGCATACATGTTGCAGACTTGAGCAGTAGAAGGAGTAAATAGAGACAATATGTGCATATTAAAATTCAGGATAATGACACAGTGAGTGGCAGCTTATTCAGTTTAGATTATAGTGGAAGTATGTTGCTGCGGGTTTTCAGTGTTTAGTATCGTAGTTCAAATCATGTTCATAGGTTCATAGGTTGGTAGTAGGCTATCAGCCCTAGGGCCTATACAAGCCTAACCATAACAATTCCCTGGCTATTTCTTCCCACATTATTTACTTTCCTGGACCCCTGTTTCTTTTTTTTCAACCCCACCCATAATATGTAATGTCAACAGAATAAGCTGCTGACAGGTGCCCAAACACCTGTGTCTATAAACACAGGTAAAACTTCAAAATAGGGAGATAATCCCTGTCCATATGCTTCGTCTGACATTTGACCTCGGCCATGGAAGTTCCGTTCACCAGGTGGACAAGCCTAAAACCAGATCACTACATGAACACCCGTATGCCTCCACACAGAAGACGCTCTAGCTGAGAATCGAACGGGACAACTTCTTGCTATGAGGCGACAACTCTACCACAGCACCATCACCGCAGTGCATATATATATATATATATATATATATATATATATATATATATATATATATATATATATATATATATATATAGGTATGTTGGGGTTTAGACTTGTCCCTACGATGAGGTTTTGTCACCCCCCCCCCCACTTTTTTATTTGAAAATGAAGTAGCCCTGAGGCAACTGGTAAGGCTGCTTAAATTGTTTTTCGGGCCAAACGGTTTGCAGCGCAGGTATGGGTACGTTTGGTTCTTATGTGATAAAGTAAAGGTTGGTGGCTGGGTGCTGTGCAGTGAAACACATTCGTTGGTATACAATAATAATGTAGCACAGTTGTATATATGCTTCGACCTAACGTTTACCGATGTGTGAGTGGCTGGCAAGCTGTGTGTTTGAACATAATTTGGGCTTCTTACTCCACGGTACTTTGTTGTAAGCCAGAATTGGGATTTCAGTTATCTAAACTGATTCATGGCTGGAGCCTGTATATTTCTAATTGTTTTGTTTTGTAAAAGCCATGGGATTTGCAGCTTGTGGTCAAGATCTTTGGTTCAGTGTCCATTCCTGTTGGAACAAAGTCGAAGCTGCCAAGGGCCTGTGATGCCTGTTGATTAGTGTGGTTAGTCGGTTATGAAACTTAAGTATGGATGCAGGGGTGCTGTCTGTTGGTGGGGTGAACCCATGCTTTCATTTGCTGGGTACGGAGGGTTGTCCGCGTTCTGGTCTGTGAGGCTGTGAGGCTGTGTAGGCTGAGTGTGCTTAGGAAGACACTTGCTTTGTTGGACATTGGTTTCCTGTCCAGAGAGTTTCCTTTGTAGCTTCTTTGAGCTTCTACACGGGTTTTGTGAGGCCAATGAATGATGGCTGTAACTACCGCATCCACGCAAGTGACTACTGTGGAGGAGGAGGGCAGGAATAACATTGGCACGGTCCAGATTGTTGTGAACAAAATGAAAGGTAACTGCAAGCATTTTAGACAATTACGGTGTGACCCTGCCTTTTAATAAGGTAAACTTAATATTTTATGGGTTTGTCAAAAAAAAAACGTGTTCCATTTAAGTACCTATTTTCCATAAGCCACATTTTTCAATCTAAGTAGCTGCTGGGGGGTACATACCTCTCAATAGTACAGATTTTTGCAGAATGTCCTGATTTTGCCTTATATTGTTTCAGACTTCATACCCTTTAAAAAATTAATCCTAATACAAAACCTAGCATTATATCAACTTTCCAAGTTTGTAACAGTGATGGCAGCTGGCAGCTCGCCAAGTTATTCAAGCTAATTTGTGGAGTTGAGGGGTAGCGTGAGTTTTGACAGCTGAGATATCAGGCCAGCAACATTCAGATGCTACACATGTGTTAGGTAGTAACGGCTGCGAGGGGGAGGTTGGAAGTCCTTTGGCTATCAGTACCTCCTAAGTTAAAAAAATAAATAAATTGTGCTTTCAAGAATGTCATGTGGATGCAAATTGTGGTCTGGTCACTTTTAACTTGTAAGCCCATGTTTGCAAAGGGCTGGTAGTCAGAATGCCTGGATTTCTGGTTGTTTGGTGTTTTGGTTTGCTCCTGGTAGAGGTTTTTGGTTACTGGTAGATCACTGCAGGGAGCAGTGTAGGTGAGTCACTGGGGGAAATGGAGGTTCAATTTGACCTTCAGATTGCTTAGTGGTACAGATTCTGTTATGCCCACAGTTTTCCATATATGGCTAACGGTAGTTAGTTTGTAGTCTGCAGGTCTGGTATTCAGATTCAGGGAAGATGGTTACTGTATTTGTTATGCATTCTTTTAAGTAAGCCTCTTAATATAGGGGATTGATATCTGTTAGCAGCTATGTTTTATTTTATAGCAGAGCATTGATTGAATAAATATGCCAAAAGTGGCAAGGTATATCAGGGTTGTAGTGTGTTCAGTTTAGGAAGAGAACACATTGCACTATTGTACTATAGTTGTCAGAACACTGTTTGCTAAATTCATGTTCAAAAAGAAAAAAAAAAACTTAAGAGAGTGCTTTGACTTCCATTCACTCACATTTTCATTTATGGTTAAGGTCAAGGTTTGTTGTTGTGGACTGCTTGCTGACTGCGGTTCTATGGTTGTCGTGGTGTGCAGGCTTCCTTGGGTCATCCGGGATAGATGCATAGGTTGGATATTTTGGTGTTTGGGATGTTTCAATAGTAGTGTTGACTAATGGTTTGTATCTCCCCTTTGGAAGGGGATACAATATTGGTGACTATAGTTAACAATAATAGGGAGATGTCAGAAGATGACAGTTGAGCAGATATGTACTGCTAGTATCTGCCTTCTCTGGAAGATCTGATGTTCAACAGCAGGACACATATCAGCAGGTTAATCATTTTGGCAGGGGACAATCTACAGTTTTCCAAGGATACTGTTCTCTTATCAAAGTGCAGATTGCCAAGGTTTAACATCATGAGTTTTATTTTATGTTTTCGATTTCTCCTGAGAGTGTAGACCTAAGTTACAAGGCTTGTTATGAAACAACATGGCAACCTGATCTGATGCATACCTCACCCAGAGCGGGAAAGCCATTTCAGAATCTTAGTTTTACAATGTCGTTACTCTGCCATTTATGCTTGCTGTATTTTTCGCAGTCAGTTATCAACAGAATTGCATGGCAAAATGTTGGGGGGGGGGGGCAAAAGCCTGCGGGGTTATGCTGCATAGACACAAAGGTACTGTTTTAATCATCAGTTTTATTTGGAAGGGGTTGCAGATCTTGTAGGTAGGAAGGGGCTGAATTGGTGAACTATGAAGAATGATGGGGCGCTCCTTCAATAGGTATTCTGTTTTAAGCACAGTAACTTTATTGTGGGGCAGAGGTTGCAGTTATAGCCTTTGTTGTTATAAGAGGGTTCATAGAGTTATGTCTGATGCATGTACACAAGACTTAGGGTTTAAAAGTTCATCTTTGTTCACTTTTGGAAAGGCGTGGTGTTTAATTTGTTTTCTTTTGCAGATTGCAAGGTGTGTTAATGGCACAGGCATCAGTTGATGACCTGAAGGAAGGGCATTCGAAAGGTTATGGAGACTGTTTCAATGGATATCCTTGTTGTTCAGGTGTTGCATGGAGGTCACAGATGCGGGGGCACAGAATGAACCATGGTCAGTGCTCTGACAAAAATGGAATTGAAAGGTAATGGATTTTGCTTGCAGGGATGTTGTGTTTGTTGGAATGGTGCACAATGGGGTTGCAGGTAATATGTCTGTGCAGGCCATTAAGGTGCATCTGAGCTGGAGGTGGTGTAGGGGCAAGCTGAGGTGTAGGTAGGTTAGAATGCGGTAATGCTGGGATGGGGACTGTTTGGGGAGTCCAGGGTTTTTCACATTGGAGGTGGAGGACAGCGATCATAGGATCATAGACGGCAAATAGGTTAATGGTTCTAGGGCCTTGGTGAGCTGGCAAAGCTCAGTTGTTTACACGTGCTGTGCCAATTGTTTTTCAGGAAGGACTTGGGCTGGACCTCTGAGGTAACTTTATTTGGGGGAGTAACTTTATAGTAACCATCGATTTTTCAGTAGATGGCTAAGGGGGTGTTGATATGAAGTGGGAGTTGTTCCAATGTGGTATTTTCAGAGAGATAAACCCTTTCAAACATGTTTTATTCATGTTGTATATTAGGTAAGGCTTTAGAGTTAGTAGTGCATGTAACATTTGTTTTCTGATTTGGGCTGGCAGGTGTGCAGTACGGGTATGACTTTTATGGATAGATAAGGTTTTGTAGGAGCATTACGGGTATGGGGGTGTTTTGAGGACATAGTTGCAATCAGATAATTCATTGATAAGCAGAAGTCAGCAGGTCTATGTCATGCATGGTTTGGGTTTCTTTGCACATGTATGACAATTTTACTTACCGGATATGAAGGTGCCAAAGGGAAGTTGAGGCCAAGCAGTTGATTAGGGATGTTCTCCACGGTGTGGGTCATTGACATTGTATGTCTGTTAGTTTAATTATGTTGCTGGGGTAAGGGTTAAGTTGGTGCAGGTAACTATTGTATTGTATCTAGGAAATTTAAGGGGATGGCTCTCAGGGCAGATGGCTAGGGATGGTCATGGGGATTTACATTTGTTTATGAATGTTGAGCAAGGTGCTGAGGTTGTGGGCCTAGCTTCAATTGTGGTTGCTGGGAGGGATTTTGATGAGTTTTAGTTAGACATGTGTGGAAGCATGGTAAGGCAATTCAATTGGTCATGAGGATGTAGCTATGAGTGTTTAGTTGCATGAATGACAAGGTTGAGTGGATTAATTTGGTTGAGTGGGCTCTGGTAGGCAGGGTAGCGGTAAGTTGAGAGGGAATATGGGAAGGTCTTTCCTTTTGTCAAGATGGGTTTGCTGTGGGTATTGGTGTTAGGATATGGCATCTAAGGGTTACAATTCCTGTGGCATTTATGCTATGACTGTATTTAGTCATTCTAAATGTGTTTTGAGGGTCATCAAAGGCTATGAGGGTCATTATGTGCTATGCTTGTAATGGATAGTCAGAGGGATGATGGGACTGCTTTTGATATAGGGCTGTTGTTGGGATGATGGTTGCATGGTTTCATGTGGCATTGGGTTTAATGTTTTGCTGTTGCCTAGAGCAGGTAATGTATCAGAGCACATTACAAGGTTAATATTGGTGGTTTGAATGCGTGAGAAGTTATCTATGCAAAATATGGTTATTTAGTATTGGGATAAGGATCACTGGTTAACTGTTAGTCAAGTGGTGGCTTTTATTGCTCATATGACAGGGCTTTTGGGGATGCTGATAAGGATCCAAATGGGTTTGGGAACCACCCCTTTCCCTTTGGATGGATGGTTTGGTTGATGAAATTCTGTATATGACAGGTTTTGGTTGACAGGGATCCAGTTTGGTCTACAGTGGATGGGTACACTGAATGATGTTTGACTTAGTGGTTAGGTTGTTGGAAATGTTGGTAAAAGTGAGGGGGAACAGCCTGGTCAGGCTGGTGGTTGGGAAAGAGGGACAGGTTTTCTCTCTTCTGTTCCCCCTCTGGTATGTGGATGTTTATTTCAATAAGTTGGGAAAGGAAAGTGAGCAGTTGGAGGCGATAAGTAGTAATTATAAGTGAGTGGAGGTAAGGATGTTGCTTATTTGTTTGGAGGGGTAATTCAGTAAATGGTATATGAAGTGAGTTGTTGGATGCTGCTTTATAAGTAAAGGACTTGGTGGGCTGAGTAATTCAATAAATGGCATATGAAGTGAGTTGTTGGACACTGCTTTATAACTAAAGTAAGTAAGTAGACGTATGGCCGCTTCTTACTGGGTCAGGATGAATAAAGTCACACTGCCCTGATTACCATTACAGGGATGTCTATGCTGTGATTCAAATCAGCTGTATTATGTTCAGTTTTAATTAATAATACTGGTTAACAGGTTATAACCTCTTTTGATCTGACAGAATCAAAAAGAGGGGTCAAGGCATCACCATCCTCTACTTTGACCAGCTAAATCTCTCACCACTTTCCACTTCTATACCTAGCCTTGAGCCTGCTGAACTTCCTATTTTAAACTGTCACCTAAATTCACACAAAAAATTTTCCATAACCTCTGTCTATATCCCTCCAGGGAACAATATATCCTTGAGAACATACTCTTATGGATCGTTAAACACGTAACATATAAAACCATCATCCTTGGTGGTGTCAACATACACTGGAATAAATTTATAAATCTCCTAATCTCAGCATCAACCTTCATGACTTCCACCAACTTATCACCTGCCCTACCCACACTAACAAAAACTCTATTACTGGCTCTACACTAGACTGGATCCTCACCACAGATCCCAACCTTTATCATAACCTGGGGCACTTCCAAACTCTTTAAGTGACCGTTTTTCTACCTATATCCAAAGATACTTCCTGCTACCACATAAAGACCACCTTTATAGACAATGTCATAAATTGACTAACTTCAGTCCAGATAGTTTTAACTCTAAATTGCCCAGCATAAAGTGGTCCTTCCTTCATCAGCTTCCTCTCAGTGAGGTGGTTAAATCATTTAATCGGATTTTCCTAGACAGTAAATTCACTAGCACCTAACAGAAAAATCAGAATAAAATGTACCTTTGCCCCTTGGCTCACCAAACATACCCACTCCATTATGCATAAAAGAGATAACATCTGGAAAGCCTGGGTCAAAATAAAGAGCTCAGAAACCTTTCTAAAAAGCTAGTTAACAATGATAAGAATTTCTTCTGCTCCACCCAATCAAACCCACAGAGTAATCCAAAAAAATTTCTGGACAGCAATTAATAATCTTCTTTCTCCTGGCAAGCCTACCACTCACAACCCCATCCCGCAAAACACTGCTACTGAAACAGCACTCTCCTAAACAACTATTTCATAGAAACAATCCAAAACTAACTCAAAATAACAACACTTCCTCTACCACGCCTTCATCTCCCAACAAAACACCTTCCAATAGCTTCTCGTTTAAACCAGTTCCCAGCACCTACATCAAATCTCTCTTGCTCAAACTCAAACCTTGCTCCCCCTCTGCTGACAGATTATCTTCTTACTTTCTTAGAATTGTTGCAGAATCCATTGCCTACTCTGCCACTATACTAATAAATAGCTCCATTAATGAAGACTGTGTCCCTGACATATGGAAATCCTTCTTTACAATCCCACTACATAAGGGTGGAAACTCTACTGACCATCCTAATTATAGGCCCATAACCATCCTGTCCCATATCTTCAAAATACTTTAGAAATGCATACATATCCTGTTACTCTAACACCTAATTGACAAAAACCTGCTAACTTCCTCTCAACATGGTTTCAAGCCCCACCACAGTACATCCACTGCACTACTTTCTTTCAGGCTGAGGCCTGCGAAACAACATGTGGATCTCCTGCTTATTCCTCAATCTCTCTAAGGCTTTTGATACTGCTTCTTACTCTAAACTTCTAAATACATTTCAGACCTCAACCTGTCTAGCTCCTCAGAAAACTGGTTCACCAGCTACCTCTCCAATAGGCAACAGTCTGTTTGCTGACAAACTGTGTCCTCCCTCTTCTTTCCAGTCAACACAGGAGTTCCTCAAGCATCTATCCTGGGCTCCCTCTTGTTCAATATTTTCTCTAAAAAACTACACATTGCTTATAAACTCTCAACCTTATTAAAATATGCTGAAGATTTCACACATCACCACTGCCCATAGTATTCATAATCTTTTAAAAGTCACTCAGGATACCTTCTCATCTGTTGAAATATGTCTCTCCAATAATCAGCTAGTGCTAAATCCTAAGAAAACAAAACTCATTTTCTTCTTTCCTAGAATACTTGCACACCACAAATCCTCCTTTGCCATCACCTTCCTCAACAACACCATCATTAAAGCTGAATATCATACCAAACTACTTGACACCATAATTGATGCTGAACTAAAATTCAACCTGCACATCCAACACTGTATAAAAAATAAACACCAAAAACTTGGACTACTCTATCGAAATTGGAAATTCCTTACTCCTACTGCCAAACGTTTTCTGGTTCAGTCACTCCTCTTACTATGTCTATTTATGCTGCCCCTTACACACATTCAGTCTACTCTATTGACCAAACTAGACCAAACATACAAAAAATAGCAGATTTGCCACTTACCTTCCACTCAGTTCTCATCACTGTCTCACCCTAAAGAAACTTTTTATGGCCTGAATTTTCTCATCAACTACTACTTCCACAATTACATATCACACATACTGTTCTCTACAATCCCTCTTCCTATCCCTCACTCTACAACCTAGTATCTTACTACACCCTTCTCCGACACCTATGCACAACTGCAAACACCTTCTTGACATCTACAAACCCCAAAAAACATTGGAAATTCCTTTTACAAGCAATCAGTAGCTCATGTCTGGAACCCCCCCCCCCCAATATAAGAAAGATCTCTTAATAGCACTAGTTTAAAAGAGAATTAAAACACCATCTCCAAAAGACTTGGCCCTGCCTATGCCAAACCCCCACATCACATCACTATTGTCTCTATATCCCCTTTTTTGGGCTTACTCTTTTTCTATTCTATTAGAATTATCTACTATAGTAGATAAACAGTAAACAGTATCTGTTTTATTTACTCTCTGGCATAGAATTTCAGTGATCTTACCCTCTTGCATCAATTGGATGGAACTTATTCCAATGCTATGACTCATTAGTTAAACAACTTAGTGTATCCCCTTTACTTTGTATTCTTTTGTAAATGGATTCTTGGGTTTCTGTGCTACAGACTGAGCTTATCTCCTCATGTCATGGGATTGTACTTCAGACTACTATGTTACTGTATGTCTTTTGCATGTCTGTGTATAGTTTGGAGCTTTTCTCCTCTGGTCACCATTGAAAATGGGCTCTTGGCTCAATTGGACCAACCCAGTTTACAAATGTCAAATAAATAAATAAAAATAAACAAGAGTGCCTTGTAGCTTAATGGATACAAAAATGCATATGCAGTATAACAGTAAAGAAGATAAAAAAAGTGATCCATGATGCCAACAGACAATATTTGCCATTCAGATTCAAGCCTTATGTAATTGGTGAGGGTATTGTCATAAGAGGAATTGTTCTCATTTTTTTAAATCAAATTTGTATCATTTACATATGTATAGTCTTTTCTCACATTTTCCACAAGCAAGAGTACAATTCTACATATAATAATACCGACAACAAAAATCCATAAAGCTTGAAAATGAATGTGCCTTAGTCTGATAAATCCATTTTTAGGTTTGTTTTATATGGTTGAATGGAATTTGAAGTAACTCTACTTTGATCAAATGCAATGAACAAAAAAAATGTAGCAAGGCTAGAGTTTACACTGTGTGATTTCTTAAACCTCTTCTTTTAGAGGTAACATGGGATATGTGCAAGTAACCCTCTAAGGACATCAGGTGATTCAGCTATATGGCAATTCTGAATGTCCATGACTTTTTTTTTCTTTTTAAGTCTGTTTATGGACAAATTCAGGCCAATAAAGTGAAACCCCACTAGATCTGAACATGCATGTTTCACCCTTCTTATGACATTCTTTTTAAATCTATTTATGGACAAATTCAGGCCAATAAAAGCATAATCTGTGCTGCTGATACCATCCCTGCATAGCAAAAATGAAAACTAACAAAATGTCTTCCCACTTGGCTGCTGGAAAAACGTTCTCGCTTTTTCTTTAACACCAATAACCAAATCTGCTTCTGCAAGTCATCTGATTCGGCTACAGGTACACTCATGCTCTGCTTTCATCATCTCTCATGTGAGCCATTGAGAACCTAACAGAACATAAACAGAGTAGTAACAGAACGTGGGAGGTAGAATGGAAGAACAGATAGAAAATGCATCAATACCAGCCTTTTTTAGATGGAATGAACATAAAACACCATGCATCATGGTGTGTGTATATGTGTGTGTGTGTGTGTGTGTGTGTGTGTGTGTGTGTGTGTGTGTGTGTGTGTGTCTGTGTGTTTATGTGTGTGTTTTCTTTCTCTACTTGAAGACACTGACTGAGAATTTCAGTAATCAATAATGCCAGACATTAGAATGCATTATAGTTGCTATCATTCAGAAAATGCTAAAGATTATGTTTTATGTACATTTCTTAACTAGTTAAGCTAACACGGTCTGGTTAAGTGAAATGTACAAATGAAGCCAGAAAGAATCAAACCCTGTACCCTTGACTACAGAAGGGAGCTTATTAAGAGTCTGTAGACTTAATCTTTCACCCCAACTACCACACCTTTGTTAATATCATTTTTTGGTAAATCAGTGAGGATTATAATCTGTCAATAATGTCAATCATGAAAGTGTCTTGTTCTTATTATTCTGAAAATGCATGTCCACTGGCATGCTGCTGTTTTGTTAAGATTCTATATACAACAAAATCTAGAAGACTTCAGATATTTGCCTAGATGTGCTGATTTTTATACCACAAGCAGACTTCAAAGAAATTTTCCTCAGGTAGACAGCAAATGGAGATGTGATGGGGGAGAAAGAGAAAAACTGAGAACATATTTTCTAGGATTTTAATGAGTTGGTAGGCTTTAAAGTTTCCCTGCAGACTGCTCTGTCAGACGTGTTGGGTGAGCAAGTTGTAGTGACTAGGGAAATGATTTTTTTGAGCTATGATACAAACTCGGAATTACCTAGACATAGTAAGGCTTTGCTGAGTCTAATTAGGACCGCTGCCAAAAAAAGCAATTACTAGAAAATGGAAATCAAAGTCTTAACCAACTTTACTAGAAGTAGTGACGATAGTAACAGAGTTAAAACAACTGGAACTGGGATCTTAAGAAAAGGGTAGGAGTAAATTGCATAGAAAAAATGGAAACTGTGGGATCAATACATTCTGAGGAGGAATGAGGTTTAAAAGAAGGCAGGATTTGAATGAACTATGTAATGGTTGACTAACAATGACTGGATATGTTAAAGGCGATGTATAATGTTTGCAGCTACAGTTGGGTCACACTATTAGAAATGTATAATGTTTGCAACTGAAAAAAAACATATTCTAAGTAAGGTAGAGTTGCCTGGCACTTAACACTCTAAGCTGTTTATAAACTTCTTCCTGTAATCAAAAGTACAGGGTTTGAATCCTTCCACAATCATTTGTCTACTCTGTGACTTTGAGCAAAACCCTCAGACAGTGTTCCTGGATCATGCCTTAGAAAGGAACTGTATCCAGCTGATCTACATGGTTAACAAATAAATAAAATAAAACAGTCAGTGGGATTCAATAAACTCCATGCAGGCTTCTTGCAAAGCCTACAAGGAGTTCATGTGTTTGCACAGTGAACAGACGTACTAATTACATATTCATGCAGCACACCACAATGAGACTTAAACAAGCATGGTTTCTTGGCCAGCAACAGTGTTGCCGGTCAGGAAACCATGTAAAACAACACAGATATCATACATGCTTACAATAGAGCATACTAGGTTAGCAGAACTGTGCTGAATGCCACAGTGATTACCAGGATGTATTATATAGCAACGTATATGGTCCAAACACAGTACAAGACAGTGTATACAGTGCAGAGTATTATGAAATACCATTCCATGGATTTTGTACAAACGTTATGTAAATGATCTGTAAGGGTACATGGACTGCCATTTAAAATAAACAGTCATGGGAACTGTGAGTATTAAATAGGCACACATAACTGAATTATAGGAATGAACACAGGAAAAGAGGAGAGGTGAAAAATTGTAATGTACAGTAGATGAGGGGGATTTAAATGGAAGACAGTTTTTAACAGTAGCACTAATCACATATAGACATGGTACAGTACAGACTGCATAGTGCTAATGTATGTTATGTGACTGTCAGACAAGGTGACATAATGGAGAAGTCATCTATTAGAGATGTTATATACAATTAGTGTTGGGTGTGTATTGTGAAGCTGTGCAAACTGATTTGCCTGAATATGAGTGTAATGTCAGCAAAGGTCTCCAACAAGTAGGACACAGTTACAGGCTCATGGACAACAGTAAAAGAAGCATGCACAATCATGGACAATATCAGAATAATACCTCCCATAATCCCATGTCTCTGACAGAACATAAGTGATTCTAAGTGATATAGATGAATCTGCATGAGCACACTTCTACAACTATTATGACATGTAAGCAAGCAAACCATCCTGTCACTGTAATATCTGCTGGAGGTGTTAGGAGGGGCAATGATATATCTCTATGTGATGTTATAATTACTACAGGTGAGTTGGCTGCTATGCATGACACACACACACACACACACACACACATATAATATATATATATATATATATATATATATATATATATATATATATATATATATATATATATATAGATAGATAGCACATTCTACACTGCACAAATTGAACTCATGCCATCAGTGTTATCAAACAGCTATGTATGTACTGTGTTTATCACAGGAACAGGTATCACACATGCATCTTGTGTAACATCTTGGTGTGTGATCTGCACCATAAGACAGCAATGTTTATGCAAGAGAAAGAATACTGAGATATGTCCAATAAGATGTGTGACAACTCACTGTGACAATGGTGGTATACTTCAGTTGCACATCACTGGAAGGTGTGTAGCCAGGTACATGAAGAATGATTGTACATGATGGGTACATTGCACACAGTTATTGCTGTGATGAAGGCTGTGACCTATGGAGGTATTATAGCCTTTGATGTGGATGTCCTGCACATACCTAGTAGTTGTGTTACATACAATGGAGTACTCACCACTGTGGCCACATGGTGGTGGATGTTCCACATATGATCTACCCCAGGCCACAGGTAACATACCAACTGGTCTGCTTATAGGGTGTGATATCTACATTATTCTTGGTTTGGGTCTTTGTTTTCATAAATAAAAAATCTCCCCATGTTTTTGTTTGATCTTGTGTGTTGACAGGGTTGTGGCAGCAATCTTTGGTGTGTGTTGATACTGTCTGTATTATACAAATATTACAGTTGGAGTTAATGATTGCCCACAATCTATAGTCCTCCGGACAGCTATTTGAACACAGTATGTGTATGTCATTCTTGATGTCTGTGACTTAAATAATGGACAGGAAATTACCTAGCAGACAGCCCTATTGTATGGACCTGATCAATGAACCAGAGATGTATGCCATTTCACAAATTTCAACATATTTAGAAACCACATATGTGATCCAGTGGTCTACCCACTTGGTGATATAGGTGTTTATTGCCAGATCTGAGAGTGTTGAGTGAATACCTTGGTGTGGATTTGTGTCAAATGCCTTGACTGGTCAAAATTCCACAGGATGACAGTGTTGTCATCATGCATGCCCTCAATGACCTCTTTTAGGACATCAAACATATTTAGCAGACATGCATGTAGCATTAATAACTCACACGTGTCTGTTGCATACAGTCAGGATATTACTAGTGTCCATATAGGAGAGGTTCATGATTTCTCACAAAGAAAACACATGCCCTACAAACCATCCCATAATGTATGTGGATAGACTGAAAGCCCTGTCACTGTAAACTGTATTGTATAGGATGAGGTGACTTCTGCATGGCCTACAGCTCAGTCTCTGACCCTGCCCTGATGAGAATACTGAAAATCTGCAAATCAGCTATTACTGATGAATCAGGAGTGTCTGAGGAGAAAATGATAATAGCAGTGTCCCACATGCTGGTGTAAAATGCTCTCTGTAATGTTAAGCAAGTGCACACACACACACACACACACACACACACACACACACACACACACACACACACACACACACACACACACACACACACACACACACACACACACACACACACACACACACACACACACAGTTGACTGCACTGAAAGCAGAACCATTAACTAAGTACACAGACTAGAGAACTCTGTATTTAAGGCAAGTGCCACAGCTCAAGTCTGACATGGAAAGTGTCAGACAGTTTATAGGTGATGACATCAGCAGGGTCGGATGAAGAGAAAATGCTAATACTAGTGTCCACATGCTAGTGCAAAATGCTCTCTCTTGTGTCAAGCAACTGCACAAGCACCACAGTTGACTGCAGTGAGAACAGAACCCCTACCTAAGTACACAGACTAGAGAACTCATTACTTTACACAAGCACCATGGCATAAGTCTGACTTTTACAAGGCTGCAGGACAACTTGAGGTCGATGGCATTTGGAGAGAAGATGTTGGAAGGTCTGCATGAAATAGATGTGTAAGCATGTTAAACTGTCAAGATATTTCAAGTGCGGCATGTTATCAGACTGATGAGTGTGCAATGTGTAGTATGCAGTGGCTGTGTTCCAATGTGCATGTATACTTTAGTAGACAGCTTTATAAACATTATGCAAACAAGTGTCCACATTAATACAAGTGTTTCAAAATCTGAACATGTATTGTCATTCTAAAGATGTGCATGGTATATAATACAACATTTGTTATTAATTTATGTAGTGTAGTTGATATATTTGTAAAGAAGCACTGACAGACCAGGGTTGCAGTGCATGGGGGAAGTAACACATGGCTGCATTGTAAATATGTGACATTTCTAGTTTTAATTCTCTTAGTCATTAAAGCTACAACTGGGTATGCATTATTTTGATGAAACGTGTTCAAAGATAGTTATAAAATTCATAAAAGCAGGCATGCATAATTTAAAATCTGCCCTCCCCCCCAAAAAAAACTGAAGTTTGTTATTGTGATTCCTCTTTTGTGTTTCCCCAAGACATTTAAGCCTAAAATCTTTCTGCTGTAAGTACTGCAAAGCAGTAGCAGAGTAATATTTGGTTCATGGTGTTGCATTAGCTTGATATAGTGTTGTCTTTCTCAATACTTTGTTTTTCATTGAGAGCTGGAAAACAATAACATTAATTGGTCATTTATGATTATCACAGTATTTCAATTATTTCATTGTATCTTTGGATTTGAGCTATTGTAATGTGCCAGAAATAGCAAGTGCTTATTTTTAAATGGGATTTGCCATATTAATGTGTTCCTGGAATTCTTGTTCCTAGAATCCAATTCCACACCATTTATGTGAGTTGTTTTATAAATAAAGAAACATTTTTTGTTATTTTGTTAGTGCCATGTAAAGTTGAATGGTGTAGTGTGAGTAACAGACATCTCTCAGACTGTCTGGAACCTATCAAATTTGTTTTTTCACTTTTTTTGTCTGAATTACTCTGACTTGTTTTCTTAGCACTGCTGTTTACAGCTTAGCCATAGTCATAAACCCTTCACAAAATAACATAGCACAGCAGAAGATTTTTAAGGCTGCCAGTTCATAGTCCTTCTAGTGATGATAGACCAACTTGCATGCTCTTCCTGAGTTGTCCATGTTATCTGTGCAATCCATGAGTTAACTAATTGACAATCTTTCTTTAGAATTCAATATTTTTTTGATTTATTTACTTATTTCGTTTTTTTAGCAGTTCTTTACCAGGATAGTTCACTACATTTTGAAAGTGTGCAGATCATTACAACATCTACTTTCTCTGAATCAACTCATTCAGGATTCCCATACAAGAAAGGTTAACCTTGACTAAAACCATTTCATTATTTCAGTAATGTAAAAGAATGGGACAGCATAAATACAAAACTAAACTTAACTCCAAGAGCACTTCAAACAACAACAAAAAAGCAGTATTACAGCTGCAATAAATAAAGCACATCTGCTTCTGAAGGACCCTTCTGATGTGTATTTGTTTGTGTATCACACCATTTATATGCTATTTTATTATTTATATGGCTTATAGCATTATAACCTCACTGTAGTCATACATGAGCTAAAATAATGACATGGACTAAAGTAGAACTGTACTAATTCATATTCTGATGATCACACTTAAATAGTTTTGCTTCCCTGAATTTTTTTTCTATTGTGTCTCTTCTTTGCAAATAACACTATATGTTACATTAAAAATCTCCATATAACCATTGTGTATATGTGGAGTTGTTTTAAACTTTATCAATCAGAAAATCATGGAATAATCAAATAATTCATTCCTTAAAACCTGATGCATTTACTCTGCAATTTTAAAATGCATATAGTCCATAGCTACCAATTTTTTTATCTTTAAAAGGAAAGTAAAACTACTCATGTGTGACAGATTCCTCAAACCTATAAAACAAGCAGTATTTTCTTGAATGCAGATTGACAGTTTCTCTGGATTCGTGCTGTTTTCTAAACATAAGGCACACACAAGTGTATGTATGTTTTGAGGACATAAGGTACACACAGGTTTATATCCATCATGATGTACAGTGGGAAACTGGATTACAGCACCTCCGCCCTTCATATCTCACCCCAACCATGCACATACTGTCAAGCTGCCCACTTTGCAAGTTCCAGAATTGAAAGTATATAAAACAAACACACCTTACCTTGCACATGCTTATTAACTGCTTACTTAAAAGTTTACAATATTCAAAAGCTCTACTGTGATGCTGGCTGCTAATGTAAAAGCTACAACTGCAAAAGGTTCACACAATTGCAATGCTCTCTCTCACTCTCTCAAAAAATATCTTCTTCCAATCTGATAACTTTGTGTATTCTCTGCATTTATTATGGAAACTACAAAATAATTCATCTTGTTTTACCTCTGCAAGACTTGTTAGCAGTAATACTATTCACTCATTTCTTAAAAATACTAGGTTGTAACAAAATAGGAGTACAACCAAACCCTGACTGCTGTATAATAAAAATGATCCAATATGGACATTCCATTGCCTTGTGTACACTAGAACAAGTATTTAGAAACAGTTAGCAAATTTGTCGCCTGCTGCCTTGGTACCTGTGTGTATAACAGGCTTTCAATCTCAATTATTTGTCTTCAATCATGATGCTTAGCAAAGGTTGAAGGAAAACTGAACATTCCTGCAAGCTTCAGCTGGTTTAAAAGCATGTTGTGTATTTATTTTTTATGTATGTATGTATGTATGTATGTATGTATTTATTTATTTAGGATTAATTATTTATTTGTTTTGTTGAATGGGAAAGTCTTCTAACTAGGAATTAACCTTTTTCGGAGGAGGCTCAGGAAGAAAGCCTCCACATAAATTAACACGTTTCAGTGATATCCAGTAATACCTTTGCATATGATATAGATTCTGATACAAAGTATTGGATAGAAAGTAGTTTTCTAGTAACATGAGTTTCAGCAGTCATAATGAGTATAGATTCCCTAAGATTGTTAGTATTGAGGAAAGAAATCAGGCAGTGTATGGGTGTAACATAAAATGGAAAATATACACAGGTATTATTGGTAGAGAAAGGAATAAGGTAACTGTTACAGTGATTCTGGAGTGTATGCAGTGTAGTAGAGAGAATAAGGAAGGTGCATGGCAGAAGGTGTTGTGTGGATGGGTGCACAGAAGAAGAAGCAAAAGGAAAGTGGGAGGGGATGGCTAAAGTTAAAAGATTTAGAATAGTAAGATGTTTTTGTGGAGAAGAGGGTTAGACAGGATAATTGTAGGTGGGCTTAGCTGTGGCTGGAGCAGTAACAGAGTCAGAAATTACTTGGATGCTCTCTTAATTGATTTTTGCAATTAAGAATGGTTTGACTGGGTGATGGATACAATTCCAAAGTTTACAGATATGGTTAGAACATAGAGAACCCACTGAACTATTGTTGGATTTGGTCACTAGTAAGATGGGTTTGTTGCTGATCTTATATCTCTGTTGCTGGAGTAGAATTGGAGTGCATTTTGAAGTGCAGACCATTTACATGGCATATTGATTAGGTATAGAGCAGTGATCAGTTAGGTAAATGTTAAATAATCAGGGAATATGGGGTAATTCAATCAAGTTTAGTTATTTTAGTTTGATGCAGTGATGAGTTCTTTGTGGTGTAGTTGTGGCAAATTTGGCTGTTTTACTGCTTCAGGTTTTACTTTATTCATTATACTGAAGTTAGTAAGAACTAGAGAGGCATATAATAATGTTGGGATCAGATAAGTTGTGGCAATGCAGTGTCTAGTAGGGTTAGCAAGATATACCTTAGTCCTATAAAGGGACCGTGATTTTGTGTGTCTTTTTGATAACTGGATATATATTCTGGCCATGTTTTAGTTTTTGTCAATTAGAACAACAAGAAGTTTAGCTTGTGAGACTGTTTCAATTTGGTGTTGTTTGATGAGCAGATGTGAAAGGAGGATTTTAGTTCAGTATATTTATTAGGGGTAAAAAGCATTAATTTAGTTTTTTTTCTGGATTCAGAAGTAGATCTAAGTTAATTAGCATGCATTCTATTTCAGTGAAATAGTGTTGGGTTATTTCTTGGACTTTAGGCAAGGATTGTGCAGAGCAGATGACAGTGGAGTCCATCAGTGTGTTCCATGTTGGTGGCAAGGTTGGGTGTAGTATGTAACCTATTTGTAAAGTTGATAAATAGTAGTGATCCAAGAAATGAGCCTTGTGGGACTCCCACTGTGACTGGGAGGATTTTGGAAATTTGTTTTGCCATTTGACTGCTTGTTGTCTGCCAAATAGGTACCTATGGCACCATGAGAGGGATGATTGGCTAAAACCAAGGTTGCATAGCTCCATAAATAGCTTTTGATGAGAGGCAATGTAGAATGCTTTGGCAAGTCTATGAAGATGGAAGAGACAGACTTACCTGCATTTCTATGTTGGTTGATGATACTAAAAAAGCTAAAGAGGGTGGTTGTAGTGCTCTGGTTGAGTAAACCATATTGAGTGATGGATAGGAAGTTATAGTTGATGAGGAGATTGATGAGTTGGGTAAGGATACATTTTTCCATTCCTTTGAATAGGGCAGATAGAATTGCTATGGGTCTATAGCTTTAGAGTTTGGTTTTGTTAGTTTTAGAGTTTGGTTGAGTTTCTACCTTGGTGTAGCGGAATGATGTAGTGCTTTTTCCAAATGGCAGGGATGTAGTTTTCTTTTATTGAGTGATTTATTAAGAACAGATAGGCAAGTGAATCTGCTACTAGTTTTCGATATTCTGTGAGTAAATTATATCAGCTGATAGGGAGGTTGGTTTTACTTTACCATTTTTTGTAGTGGTTTGTACAGTTTAAAGTGAAAATTTGTTTGAGTTGTTACATAATTGAACTGTGATACTGACAGGAGCTGGTGAGTTTTGTTCGATTAATGATAGAAAAGAGTTTCTGATGTAAGAGCTGAATTGCATTGCTGTACTGTCATTGTTGGATTTTAAGGCTTTGGGTTTATAGTGGGGGACTGGCCTGGTTATAAAAGCTTTTAAATGGAGGATCAGAATTTTCCAGGGTTAATCTGGTACTTCGGTTTGATGGGGTAATATGATTGTTTATCCTTTCTGATCTGCCTTTTTATAAGTTTTTAAGTATTCTAAATTCTGGTAAGATTCTTAGGTTTTGTTTATTTATCATAGTTTTCATGCCTTGTCTCTTTTTAAGTAGCTGCTTGGTATCGTTAGTTAGCCAGGGATCTCATCTAAGGACATTGTATTTAATATACTCCATTAGCTGCACTTTAGGGAGGAGATGAAGGCTTCTTTGTTAAAATTTGTATGATTATATATTTGGCTTTGAGGAAGGAATTGTCTTGACATTTAGGTAAGGAAATGGTCACTAATATTGTCTGGAAGACAACCAGAGGGATTTACTGTAGAGGCTTTATAAGTTAAGATCCAATCCAAAATTGATGGTCTGTGTTTTTAACCTATTGTGGTAATGGTATGAATTATTTGGGAAAAAAACATATAGGTTTAGGGAGTTATTGGGAGTTTCTGAACTGCAGACATGCCAGTCAATACTGAGGTCACCCGTGACAATGGTTTCCTGATGAATGTCTTGAGGTAAGCAACAGAGGATTTCATCAGTTGTTATGTTGTTGCCTGGAGGAATATATAGGTCCACTATGGATATGGACTTTTTCATATCTACTTTAAGTTTTGTGAGTATGATTTCAGTATTGTTAAATTTTGGAATATTAAGGGTATAAAAGGAAAACCCAGCCAAGCTAGGTTTTCCACTGCCTGATTCCTTAAAATAGGATATATGCAAATGACCCCTAAAAGACATCAGGTGTTTCAGCTATATGGCAGTTCTGAATGCCTATGACTTTTTTCCTTTTAAGTGTGTTATGGACAAATTCAGGCCAATAAAGCCAAATGCTAGGACAGGTTTTGGAATACAAGGCAAAAAGCTACACTAAGACTACTTGATTGCTTTACAGTTTGTTTAATAGTTCTGTGATATTGTATTGGGTAGTGACCATACAATTCTCCTTTTCACAACAGGAAGCAGGTAGTTAGTGCAGTGCTATAATCTTCTGTATTTAATACTTGAGAATTCTACCTCATTTCTCTTTTATCAGTGTCTTCAAATGTTTAGGGCTTCTAAAACCTTGCCAGAAATTAACCCCATTTGTAAGTCAGGGAGCAACTAAAGGTCATGAAATTAATATTGCTTCAATCTTTCATATTTGATAAGAGTCATCTTCTCAGCACCAGCAATGTACACATACTTTTCTCCTTCTGCAGTTCAATGGTTCATTCCACTATGTATATGTGTTACTAATGCTTCTGTTTTTAATTTTTTTTTCTTTGATTACAATATCTGATTTACTTGCTTCTTCTTTCTTGACTTTTGATAGTGCTTGATTCTGTGTAATCAGAACTTCTTAATTTTCAGCTTTACTTTGTGGTTTGTCTTTTCAATACTTTTCTGCTACACGTATGATATAGTGTTGTCAGTGCTTTTTTGCTACATGTATTTTATAGTATTTGCACAATCTCAGGTATAACAGCCTTTCCACATTATTGTTCCTGCCAGTTACTGTTCGTGTATTGAGCCCCCAGCCATAACTGCATTGCATACTTCTCCCTCATTATTCATTTCTCCTGAAATCTAGCCATACTGGGAAAGTCCAACTTAGAACAAAGCTACTTTTCAGCAGAGTCCAGGGGAGAAACGCTCCAGATGCATGTCTTTGAATTGTGGGAGGAAACCGGAGTACCCGTAGGAAACCCACACAAATACAAGGAAGACATGCAAACTCCGCACAGAAGACACTCCAGCCGAGAATTGAACTGGAGAATCTCTTGCTGTGAGGTGACAACACTACCACTGCACCACTGTGCCATACTGATGATATTGCATTGCATATACCTATTTGTAGTTAAAAATAGTATATACAACCTATGCAAGTGTTATTTTTCATGAAAACTATTTGTAAATTATGTAAATGATGTTAAGGATGTCTAGCTTACTTGTACAAAAACATACTTTTTCTGATTTATTTAATGAGATAAGAATATAACAGTATGACACTACACTGATTCTTATGTTAGATGAAGATCCTATTCAGAGAAAATAATTATTTTTTTTAATTGAAAGAATATAAGCTAGATTAAAAGAGTATCTGCAATGATGGCTGCAGGAACAAGGAACTCATTTTTTAGATTATGGCTGAACAGAAGCTTGTTGAGTACTATGGGAGTATATATCTGGAAAACATGCCTTGAATCACCACATCCTAGTTTTCTAGTATCTATAATTTCATACATTGGTCTTACTTTCACAGTTCATTGAATTAATTCTATTGTGTATTTTGGAGATATCCATCCATCCATTAATCCCTTCATCCTTCCATCCACAACCCCTTTTTCCCATTTTTGCACACGGGGTCAGGATATCACTTTAATAGTGATAATCCACTACAATGAATGCTTGTACCACTGAGTGGCTAACCATGACCTCTACATTTTTTGAAAGGTAAGCAATCCAGTTATCAGTGTTGAACCACTTCTGTTGAAAGGCTAGTTTTACTTTCATATTTTAAAGTCTACCCATACCTTGAAGCTACAAAATAATTCCTCAGGTTGAGGTTTGATGTAGTGGTTACCTCGCAGGCATAAGGTATAGCCTGCAGAATGATTGACTAGTATTAAGCTATGGGCTTAATTTATATAGAATTTAAGTCCAACAGTTACATCTGATAGTGAGTTAATATGCTTTAATAGCAGAGCAGATTTCAGCAATGATTGCACAAAGCTGAAGGAAAAACTTCATAGTTAAATGTCCATTGGCAGATTTCCACAATTTTGTATTTTTTTAACCTGAGAAATTTTCTGATTATTTTTTTCTATTAGAAGAAGCACTCATGCAAATTAGTGTAATGAGTGAAAGCCAATGTGATGTTTTAAATAAAATTCATTTGAGGATATAATTTTGCTGATGTTTAGGGAGATGGGGTTTCCATGTTGTGCTGATATGCCAAGTTATAAGTCACCAGCACACGGACAATATTTAATCCACTTAAAACAAGGGAAATACTTTCTGATTTTTGGTTAAGATGTTATAACTTCATGGCTAAAATGATGTACCCATTTTCCTTATTCTCCATCTATCTCTTTCATTGTTGTATACGTTCTTTAGAAATATTAATAATGTCCATTATTAACCAAAACCTGTAATCAGTCATAGAAAAATCTAATAATGTTTTAGTTATAACAATCTGTCTTGCTGATAACCTATGGGCATGAGCATTATATTTTTGAGATATTTTACTTTTCTCAACTATTTATCCAATATTTATTCTATTCTTTTTTTATTTTTGTTCTCTTCCTTATGCTTTACTCTCTCAGGCCTACCCCAGTATGATGGGTCTGCTATCTGCTCCTGCAGTCCCTGCACAATCCAATCTCTATTGTAAGGGTAGGATTGGTGTAGAACCAAAGGGCATCCTGGGGGCTCATGTTGTTGACTGCTTGCTCTGTGGGACTTTTTTATTTATAAGCTATTAGCTGGTTCCCACTCCCCTGCATTTGCCTGTTAATGTCTGAGGGCTACTTCCATCTATTGACAATGTCCAATGTCTCCCTACAGGGAATGCCTATACCAATATCCCGCCTCTCCCTGGAATAGGCACACTCATCTCTGTCAGATGTCCATGATGCCAATCAAACTGGGGTTGACAGGGACATAGTTAGGGCTTTATCCCTCAATGTCATGGTGCTGGAAAAAGTACTACTGCATATCTTATCAATAAAGATGACTCCCTTTTCTCTCACAGGTTTCTACCTTCATACAGTGTCTTCTAAATTTCTAGCTTATAAAGCGTGCTATTTTGTTGACACATTTGAATGATGTTTGATCATTTCATAAAACATGCACAGACATTTTATAGACTTAGATGTATAGGCTTTATTTATAGTGTTTATTTATTTGTGATCTAGTGAATGTGTACCAGTCCTTCTAAAACTCATTTCATCTGAGACCCAGGTCATAAAGGCAAGGGTAAGTACAACATATTTATACACATTTGAGTGTAGCCAGTGAGCCAGCGTGTTTTGGGGAGGTGGGGGGAGCTAAGGTACCTACACAAACAGCCACAGAGTAACAAATATAGATATATACACACACACACACACACACACACACACACACACACACACACACACACACACACACACACACACAATGAGATTGGACAACAAGACTGAACATCAGACCCTGGATCTGAGAGACTGATGCAGAGGTTTTACACTGAGCAACAGTGTTGTTCAATCATGGCGATATTTCAAAGGTCATTTCTAATCAAAAATCAAATTGTAGCTATCAAATCATCCCTATAATTACTATTTCCTGAATAATATAAAACCTCAACTAATAATTTAAAAAGTCCACAACATTTTAACATACTCAGCCTCACCACACATACATTAGGCATCACAGGTATCACACAAGAATAGAATTTCTGTAATTCATCTACTTTTCCTTTAATTACAGTTGCATACTATTTAGTTATCTACTCCTTGAGCAAGATTTTTATTTTTCATTCTTTCTTTCTTTTTCTTTTTCCGTTCTTTTCCTTTGTTAAGTAGAAAAACAAAGATGCTCTAATGTCTTAAAAAAAAAAAAACAGTCCAGGAGCGCTGCCTAATTCAATTATTTGCACAGTCACAAAATATAGAAGTAAAATACTAAGGGAATCAATCCCAAGACTGCATGTTAAACCTTGTTATTAGCTCCTGAATACCCTGAACAATACTTCCAGATTGAGCACCGGTTTCTCTTTCAAAGCTTTTACAGTCTCTGAACTACATAGTTTATTTTTCTTTCCCCTTTCTCGTCACAAAGCACCTGAGATATTTACAGCTGTAAAATTCTCATTCTTCAGTAACTGTCCTTTGTTATTTACACTTCCTTCATGCACACAGGAATCATTACTTTCTGCACTGCTTAAATCTTCTAAGCAAACACAGCCCAGAGGCTTGATGTTTGTTTCTTCTACTTTATTACTGCCATTAGTTCTCTAATCTTCTGTAGCCAATGAAGTAAATCTCTGTTTTTTTGCCTTTAGGTGTGTTTTTCTCTCTTTTTGCATCTCTTTTTATCTTATTCAGAGAACATATTTTGTGAGAGTAAAGGGCTTAAACAACTAGACTGACTAAAAATCACTTAAAAGTCCTGTTTCAACATGCAGCCATCACTTGATATTTCATACGTTGTTGATTATATTTAATATTTATTCCTAGGCAATTCTAGAGAAATGGACATAACATGTTGTTGTGTATTTCGGCTTTTTCACGGTTAGGGGTCGCCACAGTGGAACTCCGGTCCACTAATGATTAGCAGTAGATTTTTACATGCTGGCTTGCCAGGCCTAATGCACAACCTTCAACGAAGGAACGAACGCCCATTCACGCATGTCGCCACACGGAAGACGCTCTAGCTGAGAATCGAACGGGCAACGTCTAACTGTGAGGTGACAACGCTACCACAGCACCACCACTACAGTACAGAGCATAACCAATTTAATAATATTAATCTACTACTTATATGATGTTGTTAATAAAGGTTTATCATTGTATTTGACATACCAAGTTTCATGTGAGTAAAATATTTTTTTTCCATAATCTTTATAGTAAAATTAATTTTGATTTGTGGAGTGCCTGCTTGATGGACTTTTTCAGTCCCTATCTTTTCTATTCATTGACACGGGGAGCAGTTGTATAACTAGTTTTATAAAGCTCAAAATTCCAACTTTGTTCAATAGTGTTATTTAAGCTGAAGGATGCATTTCTGCTTAATCAGTTTTTACCATTGTCCAATTTGTGATACACATTGCTGTTTTGTCTTTAGCACATGCACACACACACACACACACACACACACACACACACACACACACACACACACACACACACACAAGCACACTCACATGCACAGACACACAAACACACACACACACACACACACACACACACACACACACACACACACACACACACACACACACACACACACACAATCAAAAGACATTTATGTCTGGGCTGTAAACAGTAAAGCATATTAAATAACTTCCACTAATTGGATAAAAGCTTAATGAGTTTTATGGTTTACCATTAACAAAGCTCTATTTGAAGCCTCACATATTCATTGGTTTTATTTTTTTATTTACAGTCTCTATTGTTGCATAAGCTGTTATCAGTGGTTTCACCCCATATCAACACCTTTTCAGTGGTCCTAGCATTGTCCACTAGATTAGAAGGTATGCAAAATAAAAAGTCACTTTATGATAACATTGTATGTGTAGATTATGGGAAGAATAAGCCTTTGTAATTTTATCACAGCAAGTTTGTAGACATCAGTACACCAAAGGAAGTAATACCATCACTGTATATGATAAATAACAAGAAGAAAATTTAGCAGTGTGGCAATAAAGTACAACTAAGGTGATAAATGTAGTTGCTGAAGTCCTTACTGAAGTTGTAAAACAGGCCAATAATAGAGATAATAGTCTGAATCGAGAAATAAAGAGTCAGAATTATTAGAACAGCATCATACATGCTATTGTGTATGCAACTACTGCAGGTGAAATACATTGGCTCACAAAACAGTGAGAAAGAATAGATTTATGTATACATTGGCTGCAAATCATAGTAGTAACTGTCAAGAATTTGAATTTCATTTGAATTTAAATGCAGTCTTAGTGATAGAATTTTTATGTTATATTCATTAGTAAATCACAGCTACCATATACCTATAATGCAGGCATTTATGCCTCCTCTGTAACCCCTTACTAATTTAATCATCTCAGTAGTCATTGGAGACAGATTAATTTGCCTTACTGTGTCTATATTTTAAAATACTGTTATGCCTTAATGTGACTATATATTTGAAAATACTGTTATGAGTCAATACTTCATTTTTTCAAGCATTTCATATACATACACACAAAGACAGATTATATATAAATGTGTGTGTGTAAAATATATGGCCATAAAATGTATTAAAGCACATTGTTATCATTCTGATAAGTAAGGATGAGTCTGAACGTGAAAAAGCAACAGAAAGAAATGTTGCATAATTGGGGTGTGACCAAAATGGTGGACTCAGTGCAATACATTTTAGTTACTCTGTGCTATTAGTAAGTTGTTGACAGAGATTTGCTTTCACATTTGATTCAGTTAGTGGTAGAAAAGAAGAAAGGTATGCAATTTGTTTCAACATTATTTTTAATCAGCAATTAATAATTTAAAAAAGCCCATAAAAAGATACCTTAACAGTCCACTTGAAAGATTTTGGTTTCCAAAAACAACTACCTTTTCTATAAAGAAGGACTTCCAAATGCATTGTAATCCATATAAGAGTTATCCTTAAGAAAATAAACAAGGATAAGAAGAAAACTATATGTTTAGCAAGAGAATGGCAATAAACAATTTGAACTTCTAAAAATTAATATACAATAATGTGATCATATGAACAAAACACTGAAACAAATAGCACTGAAACATATTTAAATAGCACTGGGTCAGTGTGTGAACCATATTGACTTTTTCAAAAACAAAATACTGTGCTCCTGAATAATGAGAATGATCTAGAAAACCCAAAGTGATCAAATAATTTATAAATATATGGCGTGCTTTACAAAGTGGAAGGAGAAAATGTTAACTGCCTTACCAGATGGATTCTAAAAGTGTTAAAACATCAAGAGAACTTGCCCTATAGCATAAAATAGCCCATAGATCTTTCACGAAACATTTAACTTAGGCTTATAACTGTTAAATTCATGTCTCATCTGGATAAAAAAAACTTTTTATTAAAACTGCTTCGGTAAGTTCTCCTCTGAAAATTGCTAGTTCTATTATTATATTTGTTAGTGACTATTCACAGAAAGTAACAGAAGAAAAAGAATGTTTGCGTATCACTTGTAAAGCTCTTAAAATATGGGCCAGTATTTATAGTCGCTTGCATAAATGTGATGGTTTTATTCCTGATGCATACAAATGAGAGTAGCAAAGGCAAGATTCATAGAGACTATTTATATGAATGTGAAAGGCCTTGCAAATAATGAGCTGTGAATGAGAAATGTTGTAAAGTGTAATATGCTGATGAGGTGTTTTTTTTGCAGTTCTTTAGTCTGACATCCCTGCAGAATTCACATCCATTGTTAAAAGTGATGCTTCTCCTTTGATATTGGAGTTGCAATTCACTAATTTGTTTGTCCAAGTATGCATAAGCACTTCTCTGACACACAAGTGAATTATTTCCCCCAGCAACCCCTTTATTAATTTGAAATAAGCATGCACAAGCAATAAAATGCCACAATAAATTATTTTGCTCAGCAATCGCATCAGCTGACCATATATGTATAAGAACTTCCCTGACACATAAATGAGTAACACCCACAGTGATCCTTTCAATAACATTTCCTAGTATGCCAAACACACAAAAAAAGTCACTAAGGCAACTGCTTAAGTAGCATGCTCTAATGTGCTCAAGCACCAAAATGAAACATTTCCCCAAGTAACCCCTTCAGTAACATACCTTAGTATGCACAATCACTAAAATGAAACATTTCCCGAAGCAAGTATGAACAAGCACTGAAATGAAGCATTCATCCAAATCACTGCTTCATTAAAATTGTTCAGGTTTGCACAAGAACTAAAATTAAACAGTTCTCCAAGTGACCTCTTCATTAAAACTGTCCAGGTATGCACAAGCACCAAAATTAAACATTTCCCCAAGTGACCCCTTCAGTGAGAATGTCAGGTATGCAGAAGCACCAGTTAATCCCCCATATATCTCTGCATTCTCCCTGAAAACTGATGCATACTAGTATAAATTCAGGTCTATTTACAGACTTTGTATGTAAATGAGCTAATTATAGTTTCATGTCTATGAATCAAACATATGCGTATACTTGTGAAGCCCCTTAACAGCACAGTAGCTGTCTCCCTATCACATATATGTGAATATTGTTATACTTTTGCAATAGGGAACATGTTCATAAAAAGTCCTCTGTATTTCAATAGTCATTTGCATAACCACATAGCTCTGCTCTTCATGGATCACCACTACAAAAATGTGAATCCCTGGACTATGGAAACCATCCATGGTGTTGTGTTGCACTTTATTTCCCATGAGACTAAGAATCCTTGAATCAGAGCAACAAGAAATTTTGAATATTTTACAAGATCTCCATTTTCCTAAATCTAAAAAGATAAGCAAGATCAGGAAGAAATGGACTGGACCCATACAAGCTTAAAGAGACAAGTAGAAATATGTAGATAGAAGATGACTATTAGTTCTAACAAAAAAAAAAAATAATTTTACATGGAACATTAATACAATAGCCTAGTGTATTTATTTGAATAAAGAATATTTTTTGTCAATCCAACAGTATAGACATTTAGCATTTGTTGGTTTCATCATATTCAGACCATCCCTTTCTCTTGTTTTGTTTGTCCTGGTTCTCTACATCCGCTTCCTCACCTACCCTACTTATCTGACCCTGACATTCCCATGTCCCTTACCCAACATCCCTTTTTTACTGAAATAAGAAACAAAAAACAGGCACCTGTCTCCCCCAAAAATATTGTCCCATACTTAGCTCTCCACTTTGCACATATGTCTTCTTGACACACTTGATTTGGCCCAATTGGCTATACAACATGATTGCATTGTTGTCACCCATCTTTGTTGAGGTGACAGTCCAAATTCATCCAATATTTTACCCATGTTCATTTTACACTGCTGAAGAAATGGATTAATTCATAATTCCTTCCTGCACATTTCTATAGTGCATCCACTTTGTTCTTCCCTTTGCTTGGTCCTCATTTCATCACTTTCATATCTACCCCTTTTCACACATTTTGTCCAGTCAAAAAATAGAATTACAGATCACATACATGGCAGATATGACCCCTATTGAAGCCCTTCACTTTTTGTTTTCTCTGTTTTCATGGAGTTTGGCAGTGTCCCCAATGCCAAACAATGGTGAATGGCTCTTCATGTCCTATAGCAATGTACAGTTACGTCTGCACAATACTGCTTAAACTTGCTGGGAATACATAGTTAAATCAGAATAAAGGCACTCATACTAAAAATGTTATATAATTATTTATTTAAATTGATGAACATATAAATATGTAAATCCATATGTGCACTGTTGAAATAAACCAATTCATTATTATTTGCTGTAATACAGGAGTTCACTATAGTCATTCCTCTTACATTTGGTAAAATTATCACATTTAATTAGTTAATGACATCCTGAATACATGTGTAAAAAATAGACTGAGCTTGATTCAAATTCTGTATCATCTGTTCTCAGAATAAGAGTTCACTGATATCACATCTGCTGCCCCAATGTCAGCTAGGCAACAGGTGTTTTATTCCATTCAGTACTATCCAGAAATGCTGACTGCCATGCCTCTCTGCTTAATATGTTTGTGTGGAGAAAAGTAAACCAATAGAAATCTCATAATTTTATGAATGAAGCTGACCCCCATTTGCTCATCGCTTAACTAATAGCAAACAGGGAAAGCAGTATACACTCATTTGCAATGTTAAAAATTTATGACACTACATTCCAATATGAATTAATTCTCAACAACAGAGGATCTGTTAGCTGTGTCTATCTTAGCCAATATGGATAAGCATTTTTCAGGTTCAAGTAAGTGTCCTGAAATGTGTACATTCAAGCACAAACACTGCCACTGATTGTGGAAATTGGCATTGCACTATTATGCCTGTTAGCATGTATTATTTATAGTTACTGCCCAGCTACTCTTCATTTCATTAAAATCAAGGTAAAAACACTAACTAAGGGAAGACATTTTTTAATAAATGAACACATAAAAAGACACAAAAAATTCCTCACAAATACCACAAAAGCCACAATTGCTAGAAGTCATCTAATCTCAACTCTTCTCTATGATTCACTGATTCTTATCAATATCAAGAAATCAGATTTAAATAAACGTGATGCCTGTTACAATAAAATTGCAAAGTTTGTTTCAGATTCATCTTTTAGAACTCACCATTGCACAACTCTTAAAAAGCTCTTCTGGTTAGAACTCCCCAACCTCCTAGCTTATAACCAACTTTCCAAGACTCACCAGCTACTCATCACCGAGACAAAACCCCTGCCATCCTAAACCTCCTCCAACAATACACTGCCAATCGTGTCCTTTGTTCTAACAATAAATGCTTATTAAATATTACAAAAGCTAACAACTCTGCAGGAGATGCTCTCTATTCTGACTGCATAGTCAAACTCTGGAATTCCCTTCCTCTAAGTATAAAAGCAATCACAAACAAAAAAATGTTCAAAAGAGATTCTTAAAACACACTTACAAAATACCTGGATATTCTCTTGCTGTAACCCACTCCAACCAAAATAGCTGCTAACATAGCATGGCCAAGATCCTCTTTAAGCTTTAATTTTTTTCAAAATACCTTATACATAAGTACTGCTGTCATAACTGGTTTTCATTCACTACCCTGTCTATAATAAATTACCTTCCCTGCCACCACAAAAATCTGCTATTTTCTCTTTTTTTTTTTTTTGTAATGTATAATCACTGCAAAATGTTAAACTGAAATATTTGGATAATTGTCTTGCCTTATATTGTGATATGTTGTCTACCTTGTCTGCAGCATAGAAAGCATTTCTGCTACTGTTTAACAAATCTACTCTAATAATGCATATGTCAGTCACATTTTATGTAGAGATTTTCACCCAAAACCTATGCTGAAAAAGGGCACTTTGTCCAGTCGGACATTCCTGGTAAACAAATGTAAAATAAATAAATAAATAAATGCATACATATTTACACTGAAACTTTGTACGCCAGTAATATTTTACAAAATGTCAACTACTTTGTAGAAATAAATAGCAAAAATGTCATTGTTACATACCATGTACCCCTTTAAAATGACAAGAGAAATTCAGATCATCTTGTACATGCATTAATATGGACAGCAATTCTTCACAGATATGAACACATGCCCATATCCAATTGCATCCATGAAGATCACAAAAAAATGTCTGTGCCTGTGTGTGACAATAATTGTGTAATGTACACAACATACTGGAAAAGAGCTGCATATGTCCCAGTTCTGCTGCATGCATGCCTGACAGCTTTTTGCATCTAGGTTGACAAGCTGTCTCTTAAAGTATACCTGCACACTGGAAACACAACATGACATAGTACTTCCACACTTTGCACACCACTCTCATAACAGGATATGTTACCCACATTAAAATAATGATGGTGTCATCATCTATACCCCTATGACAAAGCAAAAACATAATACTTTAGAGGTGTTGCAGTCATTGAATAACTGTTTTTGCAAATGGAAACAAAATACTTACATGTGTGTTAAATTACCACAGCAGCCATGTTATGTGTGTGTATCTCTATGCATGTGCAAGTATGTGTACATAGCCAGAGGGGAATCAGTCTGTATCCTACTGTCAGCATTTCATCCCCCCAGAGTACTTATAGTTTGACACCCACATAAGACTACCCATCCATTTCAGACATCCCAACATCATCTCTCAAATGTGCATTGATGATGCCATCCACTATAAATTGTCCAGCAGCCTTGTAAATGTCAGACGTGTGCTATTGTGCTAGCATGAAGTATCAAGTTCACTAGCTGGGTATCTAGTTAAGTAGGGGTTCTAATCTCACTGCAGTGAACTGGTGTGTGTGTGTGTGTGTGTGTGTGTGTGTGTGTGTGTGTGTGTGTGTGTGTGTGTGTGTGTGTGTGTGTGTGTTCCTAGTCAGCAATACAGTCCCCTGGAGAAAAAAATATTTTGAGACCCATATATGGCTAGCCATCCATTTCAGACAGGCCTACCAACATCATCTCTCAAACATGCCTTGATGATGTCATCCACTATAGATTGTCCAGCAGCCTTGTTAAAGTCAGACTTGTGCCATGGTTCTAGTGTTAAGTACTGAGTTCACTAGCTGGTATTTTAGGTAGGGGTTCTAATGTTACTGCTGTCTACTGGTATATATGTGTAGTCAGGACAGCAGGAGTATGTATCCTATTGTCAGTAATCCAGTTCCATGTAGGAAAAATATGTTGTTAGTTGTATATGCCTTTACATCCCTTTTATACACTTTTGACAATATTTTCTCACAAGCATACAGTGCTGATGTCATCAGCTATAAAGTTTTGTCAAAGACTGTAAAAATCAGCCTTGTGCTTTTGCACTTGCGTTAAGTGCTAAACTTTGTAAACAGTTATGTAGGGGTTCTACTCTTACTGCAGTCAATACAATCTGTGTGTGTCATTGTTCACTTGGTTGACATTAAAGAGACCATTTTAGACCAGGATGTGAGATATTGCTATTATTAGACCAAGATGTGAGATACCACTACTACCATCTTCTTCTTCTCTCCAGACACTGCTGATGACATCAGTTATAAAGTGTTTGTGGACATGATGAAAGCAAGACTGGTGCTGGTTTGCTTGTGTTAAGTACTGTGCTTTGTAAATATCCACCTTTGGATAGAGGACAACCAACTCCAGAAAATAAGCCACATGAACACTGGTATTAAAAATCGCCACAGTGTGGCTTTCTTTCTGGAGTTGGTTTTCCAATGTCCCAAGTTGGATCTTTTGGTTTTGGAGTGTTAAACAGTTATGTTTTTGGATTTTACCTTTTTCCTCCAAATTGTTTATTTACTTTGTGAATAGTTAGGTAGTGGTTCTATTATCACTGCAGTCTATTGCTGTCTGTTTGTGTGCTGGCGTTCTCTTTGTTTACATTCAAAAGACCAGGATGTGAGCCACTGCTACTACCATCTTTTTTCTCACCAGGCACTGCTGATGTCATCAGCTATAAAGTGTTGTTGGACACTATAAAAGCCAGACTTGTTCTATGGTGCTTGCATTAAGTACTCTCCTTTGTTAATAGTTAGAAAAAGGGTTCTGTTCTCACTGTGGTTAACTCGTTTGTGTGTGCATTCAAAAATTAGTATGGTGAAAATTTTAGAATGACATGTGAGTTCACAGCTATGTGACATCATCCTGTATAACATGTACTGTGACAGTACTTAAGACAAACCTGTGCTGTGGCAGTAAACATTAACTACTGTGCTTTCAAGCTATTTGACTAACATATAAAGGGGTTTTAATCTGACAACAGACAACATGAGTGTGTATAATCTACATATTACTTTTGAGACAATTCTACACAGACATGTGACTCCACATCCATGTCAGACACTCCTCTTAACATGTTTATCTCACCATACAATGATGCTATCATACTCCATAAAGTGCAACATGACAGTGTTAAAGTTAGAGACATGTGGTGATGCTACTATTATATTGCATGGCATTCATCTTCTATACCTACACAGGTGTAATGTTAAAATCAAGCCCAGTGTACTGGTGTGTGTGTGTGTGTGTGTGTGTGTGTGTGTGTGTGTGTGTGTGTGGTTGGTGGTACATGATGGTCATTGTATGATCTTTGGAATCACTCTTCATTGCACTACCACTTCAGAGAACATTTCACATAGCCCCATGCATCCACCATCCTCCCTTTTTTCCTCTGGACACATGACATACTTCCTGCATACACACATCAAGAACTAGAGTCCTTTCATAAACCTCTGCAAGCCATCTTCAGACCACTACATGTGGGATTACTAATTCTGCCGTGGTGTGGTTACATGTCCTATATGGAGAGTGACAGTATGTAATGCAAGTCAACAAATGCACACATACGCACAATAGTTTTATTATCTTCCATAAAATAGATATAGGAAGTTTGTTTTAAATGGCATAATAATGGTTAGGATTTTATGTGATGTTAACTTTTATCCTAGTAATGTCCTATGACCCTATTAACAGATAACATTTCAGTGTTGCTGTCATTGACATGTGCTATATTGAGGTGTACAGTATGGCTACAAGAGGGTATAATAATCTGTGATGTGAGCTGATGTATTGATGGCCATTGACATCATTGCACTACATGCTCCTTCTATAACAACTGTAGTAAAATGCCTGCTGAGAACTGTTGATATGGTATGATACACTTTTATATACATTGGCTTATGAGGACATGTGTTGTAGTGGAGCAGATCAACATTCTACGCAGTTCACATTCCTCAATCACAGTGACACTTTCAGTATGGCACAGGTGTGCATTTGTCGACATGCCATCATTAAATGCTCTCAGACAGACATCAGTATAAATTCACATTGATTACATGGCACATAAGTCTTGTTTCATCCACATTATGCTGTGATATACAACATTTATCCAGTGTTTTAATTAAATTGCAACCTTGTGGGATCAATTGTATATGGGGTTCTGTTGCTATTCCCAGTGATTATTGAGGTGGTCAGCAGCATCAGTGTGTGAGTATTAGCATTTTTATCTGGAAATGTTCTGCATGACCCACAAACAACTGATCTGCAATATGTCCTTATATAGCATCAGGCCACTCAAACACAGCTTTCCCATGACACACATATAGGCATATGTTATATTGTGTAATTGATGTAATTACATGACGTTGGCACAGTTGTATGACTGAATAGTACCAGGGTATGGAATGTGATGAATGACTAAGTTTGTATTTGCAGCTCTTTTCACAGACTGTTTATTTCAATAAATGTGAAACGGTAAGGGGAATACACAACTAAGCACAAAAATGTTTGTGGATGCCACCAGACATACCTAACTGGAGAAAATAGATATGCTAGCTGACAGTTTGTTTCACACTTCACCCTCCTGTCACCTCTGCCCATCAAGTCAAAGTATACATGCAAACATTATTTGTTTTTTACTCTTAGGAAGGCAACTGATCCATGTGCTTTGTATGGCTAATAACAAAGAGTCAATGGGCTCTGACAACATCATAGGTTGTCTATAGCATGACTTAAAACCTGATATAACAGATACAGTTGGATCCCTAATTAAACACAGCCTCCAGAAGCCTATGTTTTCATAGAAGTGTATGCAGCAACATGCATCTGTCTGGCTGGGGGGACATAACCTGATGCATGGAATGGAACCATACTCCTAACACCCATCATCTGTGAGGTTGAGCAACAAGGCATCATGGACCTTCTCAAAAAAGACACAAATAAACTCCCAAATATGTACCAATCACATTTTTAATTTGTTAATGCAACATCATGTCTATTACATCTGTTTGATGCCTTCAAGAAGGTCACCAAGGGCATGCATGATAAAAACACTATCATCCTGTGTAACTTGACCTGGCCAAGGTTTCTGATGCAAATCTACAGTCAGGTATTACAGTGAAACTGTCTCAAGTGGCCATAAAGACCTACATCACCAATAGGGTGGACAAATGGATCACATATGTGGCAGATATAGTCAAAGTGTGTAAAGTCACCTCTATCTAGAGTCCACTCACCAGGTCCATACCTCAGGTTTCTGTACTAGGCCTTTTCCTGTTCACTAGTCTAACTTACACATCCTTTGTCTAACCAGCTTTGTGGAGTACTGCAAATTGTGGACAATCAATAAATCCAAGTTTGTTATTAGCATAATGTAGACAGTATTAACACTCACAAAGAATTGCTGCCACAGCCATGGAGCCACAGTAGATGAATAAAAATCATGGGGGGATTATTTCCTTTATGAAAGCAAATACATAAGCTAATTACAATATAGACAGCACACCCATATGAGCAGACCAAGTGGTATGTGATGAGTGCATTCAGGTAGATGGTATGCAGAATGTCCACAAACATATGCCCAGAGTGGGTAATAATCCCTTGCATTTAACACAACTCCTGCAGATGTGTGGGACATGAATATTAAAAGGCATTACCATTCCACTGTTTTCAGCTCTCATCACACCAATAATTGAGTATAATGCACCATTTTGCACATACGTCCCAACACATCTACCAGGGATGATTTATTAAACTGTATCACTTTTTCCACAGTGAGCTTCCACACATCTTATTGTCCACAAGTAGGTATTTTTTTCTGATGAATAGCCATTAGGGGTTGCCATTGCAGAAACCACTTTGCTTTGTTGCATGTGTGATGTACACAGTAAATACATAGCTGATTTACAACATTCATGGCACGTGGTACATATATACAAATATGGAAAGTATGGATTGTGGTATACATATATATACATATATATATATACATATATATATATATATATATATATATATATATATATATATATATATATATATATATATAGGTCCCCTTCACATGCTTGATATTTCAGATATTTCAGATATTTCAGAATGTTGAAGACCATATAGCCGAGACCATATGATCGACATTATAAATGGTGACCATGCAGAAACCGGCATCTCCGTACAGTGCAGAATGCTAAGATTTCCATCTTCTGTACTGTAGTCCAATCTCGGATTTTGTATATTTAAGTTATGGGGGTGCAGGAAGGCAGAGCCCCCCTGCTAGTAGTGTGAAGGTAAGTTATTGTTGTCTTGTTGTGTTTTTTTTTTTTTACATGGTCAACATTTTGAATGTCAATCATAGGGTCTCGGCCATATGGTCTTTGACATTTTGAAATGTCGACCATGTATATGTAGACCTATATATATATATATATATATATATATATATATAGATAGATATAGATATAGATATAGATATAGATATAGATATATATGTATGCCATGCACACCTGTCAACTAGCCAGGAATGCTCTTAATTTCAACTACAGGTATAACAGTGTTCCTCTTAGCACCTCTGAAAGATGTCAATTTTTGATGAAGGTGTGCTTGACTCCCCTCAAAGATTACTGACATTTATTTGTTTATTTTTATTTATTTATTTAATTTCACATTTGTTAACTAGGTTAGTCCAACTGGATAAGAAATTGCCCATTTTCAGTGGAGACCCGAGGGGAAAAGCCCCGAACAAAACATACAAATACATACAAATAGAGACAATTAACAATATAATGAACAAAACTAACATATGGATACAATGGATAAGAAAATAAATGTAATGCAAGGAATAGTACATAGCTATATACAAGGTCTGTAGAAGGAAAGTGCAAAAGAAGATAGGAGAAGAGGAGGAATGAAGTGATCTAGAGGTACGAGGAAAAAAACATTTCATTATAGTTGTAAAAGTGTGTTCTTTGCAGAAATGTCTGTAATAACTCACACTCACATATTTTATGTCAATGACACAGATTAATGGCGGTATTATGCTGATACTGTCCATGACTGTTCTTACTTATGCCTACTGTTGTCCATGAGCCTATTGCTATGTGCCCCACTTGACTGAGACCTATGCTGACATTACATTCATTTTCAGTAACTCATTTTGCACAGCTTCACAATATGCACCTATCCTATTGTATATACAGTCCATGATAAATGTCATCTCCAGTGATAATGTCAGGATGCTTCAATCACAAAAATATTCAGCATTGATGTATGACATTGTGTGACAGTCACATATTATTCTATAACTGCATGAAATGACTACACCCACATAGGAGGTGTAAACAGCAGTCCGTACTGTATCATGTAGATTATGATTACTGTTTATGCTGCAACTGTTTTGTCTTTGTCATGTACATACATTAGCATGCCATTATCTGCTGTACATTACATGTTTCACCTGTCCTCTTTCCCTGTGTTCACTCCTACAGTTCATGTGTATTTCCCTTTTCAACACACACACTTCTCATGAATATTTATTTCGATTGCAGTCTATGTACCCTTGTTGATCATTAGCAAAAGTTCTATTCAGTATATACAAAACTAGTTTGCACACTACTCTGCACTGACTATACTTTCATAAGTGTGTTAGAACTGTATACATTGCTTTATATTAAACCCTGGTAGTCATTGTTGTTTTCTATACAATCCCGCCGACCTAGTTTGCCAGTAGCTAAATATGTTAGCATGTCTGCAGATGTTCATGTTGCTTTACATGGTTTCCTGGCAAGCAACACTGTTGTATTAGTGCAAGCACAAAGCGCGGCATGCATATGAATTTAGCACTGTTAGTCATCATGCTAACGTAAACTCCATGTAAGCTTCACGCTAAGCCTGCATGGAGTTTATTGAATCCCCAGACATATCTGTAGCAACTCATTATATGTCAGTCTACTGTTGAGCATATATTTGACCATTTTAAACTAGTTCATGGCAGATGTATTGCAGGACATAGTTATTTAATTATTAATCTTATGTTGACCAGGTAAGTGGCGTCTTTTCAGGGGACACCAGAGGTGGTATTTATACTACTATGGGAAATTTTGCCAGTGCATCAAAGAACTCCCCTCTAACATTTTTTAATAGTTGCCATGGGATCTTTTATCTCTACCTAAGTTATCACCAAATCAAGCAGATAGGACTTATGTTGAATATCTCAATCAAAGGACGGCGTACTCAGGAGTGCAGCACCGCACTTATGCTGTGTTGCAGTGTAAGCAATCCAATTAATGAGGACAGAGTCCAAAGCTTTCTGTTCTCAAAGCACCAAATGCAAGTGTGCTACCTGCTCTGTCTCTGACACTGCAAATTACAAAGCAGAATTATGTATTAAATGTTCTGACATTGACCTTTTGT
The DNA here is from genome assembly GCF_019279795.1 of Protopterus annectens. NCBI lineage: Eukaryota > Metazoa > Chordata > Ceratodontiformes > Protopteridae > Protopterus > Protopterus annectens. The sequence goes on from NC_056734.1 coordinate 332,475,335, forward strand.
TATAGACAGCTTTATGCCTTTTTGTCTCTTCTAGAGTTGCATTCCTTACAGCTCATAATATTCTGTAGTTACTTATATTTATTTACTTACTTATTGACATTTGCTTACCGAGAATGCCCTACTGGGCACAGGTGCCCTTTTAAAGCAGAGGCCTAAGGGGAAAGACTCCAAGGTAACAAATTTAATGCAATCAATATTTACAATAATACACTTTATAATGCAATTTCTGTGAATACATAGCATAGTAGTCAGTATAATAAACATTGATATAGAAGCATTATATTGGGAATTTACAGATAAAAGAGTGGTGTGTAAGACAGATAGTAGTAATTTAAGTAATACATTAGAGCAAGGTATTAGAAGAGATAAGCGAGTTTAAGTGTTAATAGAGAAGTTACAATAAAATGGTAATTTGTTTCTGCCAATAGAAGTTGGTATAGTGGTTTAAGTATTACAACAAAGTGAATTATTAGAAGGGAATAAGCAGATTAAGTGATTTAGTGCTTTAAAGGGAGATATAAGAAAGTGAAGAAGGACTTTAGGAGAAGCTATATTCCAGATGAAGGGGAGAGACAAAGCCAGGAGGCAGAGAGAAAGTCTTTTAGGATTGGCTTGAAAAGATGAAGATGTGAGATAGACCTGAATGATACAGAAATTTTATTAAAAGTTCTAGCAATATTTCTGGAATAGAGAATGATCCATGCAGTCCTTTGTGGTCTGCAGATGGTAAGCAGTTATTCTTGATTTGACCGAAGAGGATGGTTTAGTAGCTAGAATTGGAGTATGGGGCTAATTGCTGTGCAGACAAATGGGGTACAGATGAATTTGTGGGCTAAGATGATCTGGGTATAAGTTATGTGGTGAAGAAGTTTGAGCCAGGTAAGTGGAGGTCTGGTAAGGTTTTTTTGCAAACAAATCTGACAACTTTTGTTGTAGCATTGTTCAAGTCTAGAACTAATTGGGGCTTGTAGCTTGGTCATGATAGGGACTCCATATAGGAGGGAGGGTAAGAGATAAGTGGTAATTAATGTTTACTTGGCAGAATTTATATGGAATTTCTTTACTCTGAAGGATACCTAGATTTTTGATGGGTTTTCTTGATGCTGTTGTGGATACGCAAATCAAATTTAAGATTGTCATTGATTATCATGCCAACTAGTTTTGCATTGAAGTAACTTCAATCATCTTATTATTTAAGGAAGCAATTTTAAAGTTTTTATTTTCTTTTTCATGGAAATTGATTTTTGTGAAAAAGAAAAATAGTGCATTTATTTATTCTCGGGGTAGTAGCAAATGGTTATTCTGTAGCTAATTTTCAAAAGAGCTAAAGCTTTTTGAGTATTTCTCTAAAGAGGTATGAGGTTCTCTGAAGTGCATATTAGAGTAGAATAGTTAGCATATTGTATGAGGGAAGCTTGCTGAGAAGATTTATGTAGATTTTTAGTGAATATATTGAACAGCAGAGAGCCAAGATTGTAGCCCTGTGGCATACCAGTATCGAAGGTGGAGAACCATTTAACAGAGTGGTATCTATTGCTTAAGTAGTTGTTAAACCATAGTAGTGTGGATTGTGATAGTTTCTAGTGAAAGAATAGATCAAATGCTTTAGAGATATCAAAGAATACAGAGTAAACAAGTTTGACATTGTCTCTGGCTTTGTTAACAGTAGAAAACTAATAGTGAAGACTAATAAGGTTGTTGTAGTGTAATTGGAGGGTTTAAAACCATGCTGTGTGGGGGGAAGAGACTTTTCCTGAAGGATGTATTCAAGCATTTGTTTGTAAAAGCACTTCACTAGATGTTTTGACAAAGGTGATAATATAGCAATAGGTCTGAATTTGGTTATATCAGATGATGTTCCTCCTTTATGAAGAAGAATAATTAAGTTTTTTTTTCCATATGGAAGGAATGTGTGATTCCTTGATAGATCTGTTAGTTAAGACAGATACAGGATAGGCTATGAAACTGGCAGGTAGTTTGATATATTCTGTTGGCAGATTATCTTCTGAAGGAGAAGAGGGCTTGCAGTTTAAGGAATAGTGATTTGATGTATGAGGTATAGATGGGTTTTAGGGTGAAACAGGGGGTGTTTGCTCTGAGGAGAGGGCATGTCAGGATTGCAGGGAGGGAAATCTTTAGTAAGGGCTTTAATGCTTTCTATAAAATTTGTGTTAAATTGAACAGCTCCAATACCTACAGGAGGAATCTTTATCATTTATGCTTTCAGTGGAACAACGTTAAGTAATAAGAATAGTCTAAGCCATGCTATAGAAACAGAAAGGTCATACTACTACATCAATAACTTGCAACAACACTTCCACCTCCTCAAATTTCTCAAAACCACAACAGGATACCAAATGCTGTTCTTGTTACTTAAAAGTAAAAAGGAGAAACCACGTACTATAAAACAAGAATAGCTTATTCTAGCGCCTTGGTGTTGCCACCTTCATGGAATAAAAGCGTTACAAAAACCACTCTATATACTACATTTCTAATTACATCTCATCAACCAATTAAGCAATCAAGAGAACAGTAAAAACTGAAACAAAAACAATGCAGTTCCGGTAACAATGAAGGCTGTCTTCTCAAAACCAGTATCTAGTTGTCCAAAATCCCAAAATATAATCCAATAGAAGTGTTCTAAAAACAGGTTTAATGGATACACAAGATATAACAAAACAAAAAAACGGTTATAACTGATCGACAGTTTTTAACTTCCACTGATTAAGCACTTTCATCTCCCTCCGGAGGCTTCCTCAGAATCAGTTAACTGACAGATTTTACATCTTATATACAAATTTGGGCTGGCAATTGAAGATTAATTAATTAATTGATTATCTCTTAAAGACCTACCATACACGCTAGGACATCAAAGATAGTAAGTTAACAATTAAAAACAGTGAATTTGAACCATACAGAAACTATATAGTACCACAATGTAATAAAACAATATAGGACAGCATGTTAGGCTGAAATAATAATAAATCAGAGCTGTCTTACCCTATCTTTTCAAATAATTGCATTTGTTATACATAATCCAGATCTGCAAAATACTTTTGACACCTATAAATTAAGCAATCAGCTTTTAAAGCAAACATTTCCAATTCAATTCATTGTTTAAACCTTTAGGAATTAATGTATTATATTTTAAAATGCAAATACTTTACACAATCATTTTTGTTTTAATAATTCATCTGTGACATCTACACATTCAATTTGTTCCAAAATAGTACATTGCAAAAAATCAGTATTACTTTTATGGAACATTTTAAAGTGTGTAGCAATCACTTTATCTTCCCTACAATTTTTTATGACCCTTAAATGTTCCATGAACTTTATATGGAACTCTCTCTTTTTTTCACCTATATAATATAGGTAACATGGGCATTTTAGGGCATATATAACCCCCTTGTTTTTACAAAAGAAAGTGATTCATACTGTGAAAAGTAGTTACAATGTGGGTGCATATATTGCACCTACCACATTTTAACATTCCCTTAACAGATGGAGCTCTTATGGTTGGCATGGTAAACATGCCATGAACAAACATATCTCTTAAATGTTTTCCCCTAGTATAAGAAAAAAGGGCTTTCGTGGAAAAACACTGGTCAAAAATGTGTCCTATATTAAATACTTTCAATAATGTTCTATTAATTCTTTTACTTCCTTACTTTTGATATTGTAACCTATTGCAAAATATATAGGATCCACTATTTTTTCTCTCCTTCACTAGCCATAGTCACAAAAGTTGATCTTAAACTCCCCCTATTATTACGTAACCCTTCTATTTCCTTCCAAACCCTGCTACAGGCTTCCTGTATATCACAAAAGGTGTAACCTCTTGCTATAAACATCTTTATAGTTTCATTCATCTCTTGTGCCAATAAAGCTTTATCACTACATAACTTGAAGTATGTAACATTTCATCATAAGGTAAAGCTTTTAAGACATGTAGTGGATGGCAGCTTGTAGCACAAAGGTACTGGCTAGCATCTATAAATGTTCTATGAATATTTGTTACAATCTTTCCATTATTATTCCCTTCTAACACAAGATCTAAATATATGACTCTATTAGCCTTCTGTAGGCCATCAAAAGCTAAACCAAATGGATTTTTATGAAACTCTTTTATGAAATGTTCTACTTCTTCCCACCCATTCTCACATATAAATATTAAATCATCTATATAACAAAAATAAAAATTAACATATTTTTGCATAAAATCTAACTTAAGCAAAAAAAAAAAATCAAAAAAAGCCATAAAAAGATCCGTGTACATGTGGGCAAAAGCTGCCCCCATTGCTGTACCTTGTTTTTGCCTTTCTTCTTCTTCTTCTTCTTTTGGCTGCTCCCGTTAGGGGTCGCCACAGCAGATCAACTGTTTCCATTTCTTCCTGTACTCTGCATCTTGCTCTGTCACACCAACCACCTGCATGTCCTCTCTCACCACATCCATAAACCTTATCTTAGGCCTTCCTCTTTTCCTGTTACCTGACAGCTTCATCCTTAGCATCTTTTTCCCAATATACTCTGCATCCCTCCTCACCACATGTCCAAACCAATGTAATCTTGCCTCTCTGGCTTTGTCTCCAAACCTTCCAACCTGGGCTGACCCTCTAATATACTTATTCCTAATCCTGTCCATCCTCATCACACCCAGTGCAAATCAACATCTTCAGCTCTGCCACGTCAAGCTCTGACTTCTGCCTTTTTGTCAATGCCACTGTCTCCAACCCATATAACATAGCTGGTCTCATTACCCTCTTGTAGACCTTCCCATTCACTCTTACTGGTTCTCGTCTGTCACAAATCACTCCTGACCCTCTTCTCCTCCCACTCCATCCTGCCTGTGCTCTCTTCTTCACCTCTCTTCCACACTCACCATTACTCTGAACTGTTGATCCCAAGAACTTAAACTCATCCACCTTCCCCACCTCTACTCCCTGCATCCTCACCATTCCTCTATCCTCCCTCTCATTCACACACATATATATTCTGTCTTAGTCCTGCTGTCCTTCATTTCTTTTCTCTCTAGAGCATATCTCCACCTCTCCAGGGTCTCCTCTACCTGTTCCCCACTCTCACTACAGATCACAATGTCATCTGCAAACATCATAGTCCACGGGGACTCCTGTCTGATCTCATCTGTCAACCTGTCCATCACCATTGCAAATAATAAAGGGCTCAGAGCTGACCCTTGATGTAATCCTCCCTCCTACCTTAAATACATCCGTCACTCCCACCGCAGACCTCACCGCTGTCACACTACCCACGTACATATCTTTTACCACTCTTACATACTTCTCTGACACTCCAGACTTCCTCATGCAATACCACAACTCCTCTCTAGGCACCCTGTCATATGCTTTCTCTAAGTCTACAAAAACACAATGCAACTCCTTCTGACCTTCTCTGTACTTCTCCAGCAACACTCTCAGAGCAAACATCGCATCTGTAGTGCTCTTTCCTGGCATGAAACCATACTGCTGAGCACTAATCATCACCTCCCTTCTTAACCTAGCTTCCACTACTGTTTTTGCCTATATAATTCATTATTAAAATAAAAATAATTATGTTTTAAACAAAAATCTACCAAATCTGAAATAAAATTGGAAAAAGGACTATCACCTATAAAATATTTGATAGCCTTAATTCCATCTTCATGCTTAGTACTTGTGTATAAGCTGTTAACATCCAGAACCAGCCAATATTTCTCTTTACTCCAAATTATAGGAGAAATTTTGGCCAAAAAGTCAAAACTGTCCTGTACATATGCTGACGATTTTTGGGCAGAGGGCATCAAGAGTTTATGTAACACTAGACTGATGTTTTGCAAGAAGTACTTACAAGCAGATATTATTGGTCTACCAGGGGGATTCTTTAAACTTTTGTGAACTTTCGGAAAGGAGAAAAAAACAGCCTTCTCATTATTCCTGTTAAACAACTTATTGTTCACATCCTTTTCGGTAAAATAACCCAACCTAACACTTTTATCTAACATCTTTTCATAATTAAGCATTGCTTGTTCATATTCCTATCTATCACACTTTGCATAAACTTCAGTGTTCTCTAAATGTTCCATACACATCTTGTAATACTGTAAGACATTCATAATTGCTATTTTGTTGCCCTTATCTGAATGTTTTAGGTTCATAGGTTCATAGGTTCATACTAGGCTATCTGCCCTAGGGCATTTATAAGCCTAGCCAGAGTGTGTTTGGCTTTCGCCACCCATTTTAAATTAATTTTGCTATGCCCTTTTTCGAGGTTAGTATACTGTGCCTCTGTCTGACAGTGACACAGAAGTGATACCCGGGGTAAACCTAAGATCTCCCATCCACTCATCAAGATTCCACTTGAAGAGAGTCAATGAGCGACTCTGCCTAACCTGGACTGGGATTTTATTCCAGAGTGAAGGGAGCCGCTGGGGTATGAATCTGTCCCTCCAGCATGTCCTATTTATTTCAGTGCTGAGGTTCAAGTCTCTCGAGCGCGTAGCTCGATGGGATTTGGATTTTCTGAGGTGCAGCATGTCCATTAATTCCGGGTTGGACATGGCTTTATACATCAGGCACAGATCGCCTCTGAGCAGGCAGTATGCCACTGAGTAGAGCTGGAGTTTCTTTAACCGGGCAGCATATGGCATCTGTTTGAGCCCTTTGATCCTCTTGGTGAGGTACTTTTGGGGTCTTTCCAGTTGCTGCAGGTGTCTGGTAAGGTACATCCCAAAGGGGCATTGTACTCAATTATGGGCCTGATGAGGGATGAGTAAAGAGGCACGATGACCTCCCTGATCTAGATGTGAATCCCTTCATGATTAGGTGGGCTATATAAAATGTTTTTCTAACCACTTTGGCCACGTGGTTGTCAAATGAGAGACTGCTATCAACTTGGGTCCCCAGGTCCCTAATTACTTCTTCTGCACTTAATGGATTACCACCTATGTGGTAATTTGTGGGCACTTTGTTTTTGCCAAAGGGGATGACTATACACTTTTTGGCGTTTAGCTTGAGGCCATGGCTCTGGCACCAGTTGTCTGTTTCTATGAGGCCCTTTTGGAGGATGCTTGTGTCAGCTGGAGAGTCTATTATGGCGCCCAGTTTGCAGTCATCTGCGAACTTGGTCAGCCACAGTCCTTCCGTGTTGGCCTGTACCTCCGAGAAATATATACCGAACAAGAGAGGTCCCAGGACTGAGCCTTGTGGGACGCCACTTGTAACTGGTTTGGAGTCTGACATAGCTCCAACAGTTCTAACCATGTGGGTTCTGTCCTTGAGCCAGTTTGCAACCCATCTAGTGACATAGGGGTTTATATTTAAGCTGGTAAGCTTATCTATAATGCCCGAGTGTGGTATTGTATCGAAGGCTTTTGCGAGGTCCAGGTAGGCTGTGTGGACCACCTTCCCCTCATCAATGGTCTTGGTGACTGTTTCAAAGAAATCAACCAGGTTTAAGAGGCAGCATCTGCCCTTAACAAAGCCAAACTGGGTAGGATCCAGTGTCTGTAGGTCCCCAATATCTTTATTTATGAGGTCCATGATGATCCTTTCCATAGCTTTGCAGACCAAGCTAGTCAGGCTTATGGGGCGATAGTTTCCAGGATCCGTTGAGGCACCACCTTTGTGGAGAGGGACCACTGTTGCTGTACGCCACTCTTTGGGTACATATCCTGTAGTAAGGCTGAGATTGAACAGTAGTTTTATATTTGGGTTTAGCTCTTCTTGGAGTTCATGTAGGACGCAGCCCGGGACACCATCTGGTCCCATTGATGCTGTGTTTTTTGCTTTGGAGAGGGCGGCTCTTAGCTGAGCATCTGAGATGTCAGGGGGGCAGCACTCTGCTGGGATAGATATTTGCCCTTTTGGTGGGGGGGGTTGCGCTGAACCTGTCAGCTAGGATGTTGGCAATGTCTGTGGGTTCGGTGTATTTTTTGTCATTTTGGACTAATTCTGAGCATATCTGGGAATTCCCACCCAGGTTCCTAACATAACTAAAGAAAGCCTTGTCATTATCCTTAGTGTCCTGTGCAATTTTTCTCTTGAAGCTGGCCTTAGACGATTTTGTGAGTGCCCGTAGTTTTTTGCTAATACTGATCAGAGATGCCTTCCCTTTTTGGGATTTTGCTCTATCATTTAGTAGCTTCCTCCTTCTATTGTATAGTTTGTTTATGGCTGGGGTCCACCAGACAGGATGCCTGCTTTTGGAGGATTGGGTTTTGGTTTTATTTGGGATTGCATGATCCATGCATTCCTGAAGGTGTTCATAGAATGCATTTATAAAGGATTCTGCGGTCTGGGCCGTATTTTCCACAGGCCCAGGGGTTTGAAGGATTCCACCTCGGTTTTGAGGAGTGTGAAATTTGCTTTAGAGAAGTTTTTCACTGTGGTTTTCTGGGCAGGAGGTGGGGTCGGGATGTGAATATCCAGTGAGATTAGTTTATGGTCTGATCTTACCAGTGAGGGATACACTTCTGGTCTGGAGCATAGAGTCCCCATGTTGGTGATGATCAGGTCCAGTATGTTTTCCCCTCTTGTGGGAGTGGTAACAAGTTGTTCCATAGCATTTGAGTTAATAAATTCTAGGAACCTTTGGGCTAGGGTGTTGGAGCTAGAGTAATGCTCCCAGTCTATGTTTGGGTAGTTGAAGTTGTCCAATATAATGGTGTTTGGAGAGACCTTCATATTTTCCAGAGTTCTCAGGAAGGCCGAGTGGGGTTCCTGGGTTTGGGAGGGTGGTCTGTAGCAGGCTATAAACTGGAAGGCAGTTTTACCCACTGTTAGTTACACATGGATAGTCTCTGATGCTTCGTGCTTTGCCATCAACCTGGAGGTGTGGGTATCTTTGACGAATATTGATACTCCTCCTCCTTTTGTAGTATGGTCCAAGTTTTGGGGCCGAAAAGCATGGTATGAGGTATAACCTGGTAGTGCTGGGGTGCTCTCGGGAGCCTTGAACCAGGTTTCTGTTACTGCACAGATATCGATGTTCTCCATGCTAAAGAGAGTTTTGAGTGCGTGCATCTTGAGGTTTAGACTTCTGGCATTGAGTAGCATTACTCTTAGTTTCTTATCCCTTGTGATACCTATGGAGGTGGGTTTGTCTTTTGAGCCTTGCCTAAAAAAGGGACTATAGGGGTAGCAAGAGCCTTTGCCAATATCCGAAAGCCCAGGGGTGACAGGTGCAAGCCATCCCTAACGAAGCATCGTGGCTTGTTGAGCATGTCATCCCAGGCTGACAGGCATTGGATCCCCTTTGAATGACACCAATACTTAAGCCAATTGTTGAAATTGATCATCTTGTCTTCATATTGTGGCATCATTCTTGGTGAGGGTAAGATGCTACTCAAGGTCAGGGTCATACCGGCCTGGGCCACATGCTCAGAGAGCTCCTCTATGTCTCTTTTCATGTTGTCCAGGGAGGTACATCTCAGGTCATTCACACCAGCATGGACAATGACTGAGTCATATTTGTACTTGCCTTGGAGTGACCTGAGTGCTTGTGTTATGTGGCGGATCCTAGCACCCGACAGGCAGCTCACCATAACCTTCTCCTTGTTCAGCCTGGTGAGCGGGACGTCAGTGTGCCTGACAATAGAGTCACCTATTACAAGTGTATCAGGTGTGTTGTTTAGCCTTAAGGGCTGTGACTGTTCGGCACACTGGCTTTGTGAGCTATGTGTTGCACGTGTTTTGTTTTGGGGTAGCGGTTGCTTGGGTATCTGCTTTGGAGGTCTCTGCTGCTTAGGCAGATTTTTATTTAGAGCCTCCGAGTATGTTTTTGTGTGTTTATGTGTTTGGTTTGCCGTCGTGGTAGGTCTATGTGAGACTGAAATTGTAGTGAGTGTGGTTTCCTTCTCCTCCTGACTGGTTACGCCAGTACTGAGTAGAGAGCGCTTAGCCTCCAGTTTGACTATATGGATGCATCTCTCACATGTGTTGGAATTTGTTGGGAGGAGGAGAGGGTTGTCTGTGTACATGAGGCAGTTGTAACATTGCCTCAAGATTCCCAGATTCACCAGCTGGACCGGAGAGGAGATTGACAACTGACCTTTGGACATGCTAGAATAGTATTGGGAATTCCTTTATAATTGAAAAAAAAGGGCCAATGGGGAACACGGTACTCAAGGGGAGATTGTGAGGGTGTAGTGCTTTTAATTTTTTAGTGCTGACTTATATAATTGCTTTAGTGAGAAAGTTCCAGGTAACTTAAATGCAATGTGTTACAGGTAACTTAAATGCAAAAACGACAAACAGTAACTTTCTTTTAAGTGAAACAAGGAAATATGTACAGTAAGCGATGCAGATATCACTAGGGATCTACAAAAGCGCTGAAAAGCCGCGTTTTAGGTGGTATTAGCATTTCAGGGAAATAACAAGCAAACAAACAACAAGCATAAAAACAAAGCTAGATTCAGCAGGCCTGGATCTAGTCTATGCTACAGCAAACAAGGTGTACCAATTTCAGTAAGAAACAGTTCAAATATGCAGGCACTATAAGCCTTTAACCAGAAATTCCCAGCTCAGAAGGGCAGAGTCCAGCATCTCCTCCCACAAGAGTGCAGACCACGAACCTTCTTAATGTAAAATAACTGGCCTGAAGCCCAAGTGCTTAAACCAGAACTAATACACTTTTAGAATAACAGACACTGAGCCCTCAGTCAGCAGTTCCCAACTTAGTAGGATGTAAGCTACCTGTCCTGCCACCACAGTGCAGGCCACAAACCTTCCTAATGTAAAACAACTGGTCTGAAGCCCAAGTGCTTAATCCAAAAGACTTAGAATGATAGCTACACTTTAATCAAGTTACTACCAAGCAGTAGTAAATACAATTGAATACTTTAAAGAATGCCTGGATTAGTGCTCAAGTTTTACAAACAAAGCTAGATTCAGCAGGCCTGGATCTAGTCAATGCTACAGCAAACAAGGTGTACCAATTTCAGTAAGAAGCAGTTCAAATATGCAGGCACTATAAGCCTTTAACCAGAAATTCCCAGCTCAGAAGGGCAGAGTCCAGCCTCTCCTCCCGCAAGAGTGCAGACCAAGAACCCTTTTAATGTAAAATAACTGGCCTGAAGCCCAAGTGCTTAAACCAGAATTAATACACTTTTAGAATAACAGACACTGAGTCCTCATTCAGCAGTTCCCAACTTAGAAGGATGTAAGCTACCTGTTCTGCCACTACAGTGCAGACCACAAACCTTCTTAATGTAAAACAACTGGTCTGAAGCCCAAGTGCTTAAAGCAAAAGGCTTAGAATGAGTTACACCAAGCAGTAATAAATACAACTGAGTACTTTTAAGATGACGCAAAATCAAAATAAAGTAGGAAGAAACACAAATACAGTAAAAGCAGAATTTTTTTTTCAGAAAAGTAGCAAAAACAGTAGTAAAAACAAATCACATGCAGTGCAAGCTGGCACACTTGAGTATGTAGCAATATTAGTCCACACACAGTTTGAAAAAATGTTATTAAAAAGGACTAAAAGCAAGTGCAGAAAGGGTTTATTAGGTAGACTGCAGTAAAGAGATGGGACTGGGGGAGATTCCTAGATCAAATCTACAGTGGGGCGGGCACTGCAAAAGCCACCAAATTTAAACTACAACCAAGAGCAGGGAGGGGGTGGGGAAGACAGTTTCAACAGAGATGTGAGGAATCACAGTGCAAATTATAAAACCAAAAAAATATATACTGATCTCTGTATATTTGCAGAACAGTAAGACAACAGATATCTAACCAACAATTTAGCTCTATAATACAGAATAATACAGAAATGGGTCTATATATTCACAATACCTACATTTACCACACGAGTATGTTCCTTCACGTGGCTTATTCATTGCTTTAACACTATCAGGATAGCAAAGTAACTTTTTCATGGATTGACAGTTCTTATAACAATAACTTTGGTTCGTACCCACTAATTTGTTAAATTATACAAACATTTACCATATCCCTTTATCGTCATTTTGTGGATGACATGTTTTTGATTTGGGAATGGACTGAGCAACAGTTAATTTTGTGGAGTTTCTACATACTATGTCTGTTTTCCTCAAATTTACTACTAAATTTTCATCGGACATGATTGAGTTTTTAGATGTCATGGTTATTAGGGAACAAAATCTATCCTTCACCACCAGTCTCTACAGGAAAGAATGCTATAGAAATCATATTTTACATAGAGAAGTATGCATCCCAGGAGGATATTTAAAAATTTGGTGAAAGGACAAGATATGAAGATGTCGAGATTACAACATAAGGATGAGGGATTCCAGGAAGGAATAAAACAATTGGTGAATAGTTTTGTAGCTAGGGAATAAAATATAACGAAACAAAGGGAATATTTAATGAAGTGAAGGATATGAGAGAAGGAAGGAAGAAGCCATATTTTAAGGAAGCATGTATAGAGGAAAGAAAAATGACTAAGCATACGAAAGAAGTCTATGAGCACGTTAAGTATACTATGTATTGTACTAGCAATAGTAATAGTATAAATCAGGTTATTGAGAAAAACTGGCCCATTCTATTAACAGATGAGAAGATTGTCAAATTACTGTGTATGAACCCAAGTTATTGTTATAAGACCTGTCAATCCATGAAAAAGTTACTTTGCTATCCTGATAGGGTTAAAGCAATGAATAAGGCATGTGAAGGAACATACCCGTGTTGTAAATGTAAGCATTGTGATTATATTGACCCAGAATCTGTAGATTTTTTGCATCCGGATACTGGGAGATTATATAAATTTAATGTAGGACAATTGCAATACTGAACACATTTATATGGCGAGATGTGTATGTTGCTCAAGGTTTTACATAAGGAAGACCAATTGTACCCTTAAGGAACATATAAGAGAACACTTGTATAGTTTTAAGAATGGAAAGAGAAACAATGTAGCTAAGTATGTCTTAAATACTTGACTTGAACATGATTTTAAATTTAGAGCAATTGAAGTTATACAAGAAATGGCAAGAATGGGGAATATTGAAAATAAAACTGAAGATGCTGAATTAAGATGGATTTTAAAACTCAGGGCTGATGAGGAAGCTGGACTTAATGAAGTGGTCTCCATTAAGCCTATACTTAAAGCTGGAGGCTTACCTAGATGATTTGTGTACAAGTGAGTTTGCATAAACTGTATACAGGAGAGCTTATTTGCTGTATGTTTTATATAGTGCATTTTACCTTTAAAAAGTTTGGATATTGATGTCATTAATGAATGGTGGGATAATGCATATGATTGGCTGCTTTAACGTAGAGTGTTTTATAAGTGAACATTTTATTGATGTGTGTTATTAAGGTCTGAAGAAGCCACGTTGATATGGTGAAAGTATGATTTGGTTTTATATGTTTGCTGTTCTTCATTTTGCCTATAAGTATCTGATTTTACTGTGTCTTGGTTTATATTACTACAGCAATACATTTACCCATGGACTACATTTATTTTGCTATTTTAGGACATATATAACCACCTTGCTTTTACAAAAGAAAGTGCCCCTAGATTCAAATTTTATGTGATTCATTCTGTGAAAAGTAGTTGCAATGTGGGTGCATATATTAACGTTCCCTTAACAATTGGAGCTCTAATTAACTCTATGATCGGCATTGTAAACATGCCATGAACAACCATATCTCTTAAATTTTTTCCACTAGTATAAGGAAAAAACGGCTTTCGTGGAAAAATACCGGCCGTAAATTTTGTCCTGTATTAAATACTTCCAGTAATGTTCTATTAATTCTTTTACTTCCTTACTTTTGATATTGTAACCTGTTACAAAATATATAGGATTCACTATTTTTTTCTCTCCTTCACTAGCCCTAGTCACAAAAGTTGATCTTAAACTCCCTCTCCTATTACTTAACCCTTCTATTTCCTTCGAAGCCCTACTACGGGCTTCCTGTATATCACAAATGTTGTAACCTCTTGCTAGTATATAGAACATACTACTACATCAGACTGCAGTTACAGCTGGGCTGATTTGAAGGAGTAAACTACTGCAAAACACTATGAATCTACAGGTGAGATATCCTCAGACAGCTATAGCTTCACAGCAAACATGCTAAGAGCAGCATAAAGAGTATATTCAATTACCTGCAGGAGAAAAAACACAGCTAGTCATGTAATAAATATTGCTTAAGGCTGTAAGCATGGATTGTCCTGGTCCCCTTCAATAAACACATCACACTGAATGACATTTGACGGCCTTTATTAAACTTCCATAACATAGCTTTGATAACCAACATTCATTAACCACAACTGAACACAGTATATTTGCTTTAATCACAGCATAAATATTCATGTAATGTTAATCAGGACAGCGTGACCAACTCATCCTGTCCCGTAAGCAGCGTCCAATGCCCCTACTTGCTTACTTTACTTCTGAAGCAGCGTCCAAGAATCACTTCATATCCCATTTATTGAATCACCCATCCATTCCTTATGAAGCAGCGTCCAAGACTCACTTCATACACCATTTATTGAATTACGTTCCACCAAATAAGTAGCATCCTAAACTCCACTTATTTAATACGCAACCTCCAGCTGCAAATGAACATCCAAACACCAGAGGGGGAACAGAAGAGGTCAAACCTGCCCTTCTTCTCTGCCACACCAGCCTGACCAGGCTGTTCCCCCTCCCTCCTCCCAAAAATTTCCTAACCAACTGCCCCCCCATAAAACTGGGCTAAGTCAAACATCATTCATTGTACTCATCATCTGTAAAGCAAGTCTGATCCCTGTCATCAACTCGAAAGCCCTAACATACCAGTACCGAAATTGGTCTTGATGAGTGTAAATAACCTAGGATTACCTGTGACCCCCTTATACCACACCTGAACATCCACTCCAACAGAATGCATTTCCTTTAACTCAGCTTCTTTCAAGTGATGGACCCTCACTCCCTCTATTAACTGCATTCTGTGGGCAGATTGCTCCACTGATGAGCAGGACCTGTTCTGCAGCCGGTGTAGCCAAACAGCAAAAACAACCCCCTGTCAACTCCATCACCTTCAAATGCTACTTCCTTCAGGCCCAAACTACCGTCACCTGTAAAAGAAAGAGAAAAGTAAATTATCAACATAAACCAATCAAGCATTCTTAATGCTATTAAGCATGGTCAAAGCACACCTGCTAAATTGTCTTAGCTCGACCACCTCAATCTAACATTACCCAGATCAGTCTGTTCACAATAATCGTGGCTACATCCTCCTGACCAAATAAACTGCCTTACTATGCTCCCACTCCTGTCAACTAACTAAACTTTCATCCCCAGCCTCCCATCGACCACAATTGAAGATAAGCCCACAACTCAACACCCCCCATGCCCTCAATACACCCCCATACCCACAATGCTCCAACAAACCTTATCCACCCATAAAAGTCATACCCAAACTGCACACTTACAAGCCCAAGACAGAAATCAAATGTTCCATGCGCAACTCACTCTAAAACCTTAACTGATATACAAACATGACACTAGTTTGAAAGGTTTATCTCCCCAAAATACCACAATGGAACAACTCACACCTCATATCAAACACCTCCTTAGCTATCTACCAAGAACTGAATGATACTATAAAATCATTCCTCACATACAGACACCCAGAGGCCACACCCAAGCCCTTCCTGCAAACAATTAGCACAGCACCTGAAAACAACTGAGCGTGGACAGCTCACCAAGGCCCAGCTCACCAAGGCCCTAGAATGATTAACCTAGTTGCTGTCTAAGATCCTACAACTGATGTTCTCCACCCCCTCTGAAAAGCCACATACTCCCTAAATATCCTCGGCCCAGCTTTACCGTGTCCCCACCTAGCTATGCCCCAAATTATCCCTACACCTCCACCAACTCAGATGTGCCATAATGACCCACAGAGGCAGACAACCTGCAAACCCATTGTGCCCCATTCCACAAACCCAATATCTCTGCAAGCAGCATCCCTTACCTTTTAATTCCCTTTTTGTCATGGCACTGACCATGGTTCCTTCTGTGCCCCGCATCCGTGACCTCTGTTCACCAAACGAACTGTGACATCCCTTGAAACAGTCTCAATCACCTTTGAACACCTTTCCTTCAGGTCCCCAATTGAAGCCTGCTCCATTTCCATACCTCGCCATTTTCAGTCAGTAACTGTTGCCACCTTGCGCTCCCCATGTGTAACTTCCTCGCTCACCACTGCTTCTATCACCTGCAAATTCCCTGTGTATCACCATAGCTGGTACTCGGCACACCACCGTCTACAAAGAAAAGGACAAAAGTAAATTGTTTAATATGTAAAGAGAAGGCTCTACCTGATATCCACCTATTCCAAATTATAGCAGCAGCTTTCCAAAGCCCCCAACTGTAAGAAAGAAAAGACATGTAAATCATTTAAAATACATAACACATTCCAAGATATCTTCAAATCCAAAGTATCCTGCCAACCAGGGAATGAATGTAACACCTTCACACACATCCATGACAATGCAGCAATAATTGAAGCTAGGTTTCCAATGACACTATCAAATACTCAGTATAAATTTAACTACCCGACAAGTATGTTAAACATAACCATCACATGGAGGGACCTATCAATATCCACAACCCTTTGCCTAGCTCTTAGCCATCCACCTCCAAATGAGGCACACTAAGATATCAGATTTTAGATTACCCGATCTCCTGTGTGATGCAGATGATGACTGGTAGTCTTTTGGTAGTCTCTTGCTCCATGTGGTCTGCTTGTGTGTGTGTGTGTGTGCGTGCACATGTGGCTTCATATTTTGCAAGTGCACTAAGTCTTTGCAGTTGTTATTTGAAAATATCTTCCTAAGTTTCAGAAGTATCTGATGTTTATAGCAGCAATTGTATAACCATGGTTCACAAAATGTGTGCATTGCAATATTTGTGTGCATGCCTGTACATATGTTTTTTTTTTTATATAGCTCAGTTGTAAGCTGCAAATGATTTATCATGGAATATCTGTTAAAGAAAATTTTATAGGTATTAGCTCATAATTCTAATTATCTTGTTTATAAGGAAAGTATAACTAAGATGACATAACGTACTTCTCATTTATATTATTCACTATGTTTTTGGAATATATTTGAAGGCTTGTTCTTGGCACTATTTATTATGTAACAGTATAAGTTTTACTTGAGATGGCTACTATCCCCCTCAGTCATTGACCCTGCTACTTGTTGTGTACAGCCAACGGCCATTACTGTCTGCATGGCACTGACCGCCAGCTCCACACCTGCTTTTTTTTTTTTTTTTTTATATAGTAATAATATTCTTCAGACGAGTACTGTATAAGCTGAAAGTACACACAGAGAAAGCAACAGCTCTAATAGAGCAGTACACTCAGCTTCAGGACTGGATGAGTCTAAGAATAGAATTTTGCTCAACAACAAGAAATCTTATCAATGTATTAATACAACACTGAGCCAACATCTATTCGCTATTTGATTCAGGATTGGATTTTGAAGTCCTTGACCCGATTTTCTGCCATGATATGCTAAGACAGTCATCCTTTGTAGATTTAGCATTGCCTGTCACCGAAAAGACTGTGGAGGGTTCTAGCCACAATGTTAGAGCAGCGATGTTGCATTTTAATAGAAATCCTCTGCAATTCTGTAAAGGGGAGAAAACCAAATAATGTATACATGTGAAAAGTTTGTACATAGTAGTGTCAGAGTCAGGGAAGAAAATGAAAACATAATGCTCATCGACAGCAATGATGTTTGATGACATCTGGTTATAGCTTACATTTCTATTCCAAAGTGCGTTAAATTACTGGGATGAGATGGATAACTGAAATCTGCCCCAACTGCCAAACAACTCGTTCAGAGCCCGCAGAAAAGCAGCTTTCCCACCCCCCTTCCTTTTGACTGGTCCTAGCTGAGGAAAACACCTCAGAGCATGGCACCACAGGCTGGCCCAAAAGAAGCACCTCACGCCAGCCACAACTCTGTCCTCCAGCTCTCAATCCTATGCTCCAACATTCAAACACCACCACCGACAAAGCACAACATATTAGCTGACAAGGAGAGCCACCAAAAATTCAACAGTCAGAAGCACCAATCAAAGATGGACCACCACAGGCTGCCCACCATGCTGGCCACCCAAGGCCCGCAAAAAGCTGAGCTCAGCGTGAGCTCCAGATGACCTATTGAAAGCCGCGAACAATTACCACCACTATCTCCAAGTCTAAGAGCACCAAATCAACTGGCAAGAATAGATCACGCATTCCCCATGTCCACCACCAAATATAATAACTCATCATTCAAAATACCCAAGAAAACATTGAACGCAGCCCTCTCTGCTCTTTCTACCCCCAAGCCCCACAAGTCAGAGGACCCGCACGAGTGAAAGAAAAGTGAAATGCCCCTCAATGCTGCCAGCAGTAAACCTAGCAAAAGGAACCAAAGCTCCTTCTAAAGTCAGCATCCAATGAAATCTACAAACCCACACTAACGGGCAATCACTCACCAGTCTCAAATACCATCGCTCTAATGAATGAGGCATAAATGTGGACATTCTGTGAATCTCACAGTGGCAGCCATTACTCTGCCTTATTCATAACCTGCGAAAGCAACTGACAGCTTCAGCTGAGAGGAGCACATATTACCACAACTGTTATGAGAGGCAGAGCAAACTAAGATACTCAAACCACACATCAGGGACAAACTCAAAATCTCACTGTCAAAAAATTGCCATAATAACACATCTTGCATTGGTATGAATTTTCAGAAGCGTAAGAAGTCCGATACTAAAATTTTTGTAACTGCCAACTTAATTACACATAACGGGTGTTACCTATGCAAGGACCTCAAGGATTCATCACCCATTCCTCTGCAAATGAACCCTGTACGGCTTGCTCCATCGTAATAAAGGGGCCAAATTATGCGGCAAACATCGAAACATTTCCAAAACCAAAAAAAAAAACAAAAAAAAACAAACAAAAAAAAAAAAAGAAACATACAAAGTTACTAGGAGCCCGAGGAAAGGCACTCAAGCTGTCGACTAAATGCAACATGTCATCCCATACACAACACAAGCCACAGTTGAGAGGGCATAATGTTCTTTGCTTCAGCGGAGCTCCTGACTCGACCACTGAACCAACCAACCTAAGCATTCAGCGCAAAGTTCAAAAACCCAAACAAGAAACTCCACTGCCCACATGCAACAACCCTTGTTTATCTCCTCAGCTTTATTTTATATATACCCATTCTGATATATATATAAATATATTTATCTACAGATTTTTATTTTTTTTTGGAAATATCCCCTAACCAGTAACCCCCATGAAGGCCCCTTTTCTCTAAAAGTCTAAAAACAGCCAGTGCTAGGAGAGAGCACAACAACCAAGCAAAAGCCAGCTCAATGGCATGCATTCTTTCACCATCAGTATAACTGTCACTAACCAGACCCCCATCCTCCAGTAATTGTTAGGCCTACCTGCTCTCCTGGAATACCCATAGGTTGTCACGGGCATGAGCTCACTTTAGTAAGTTCATGCCAAAATGTGATTACTTACCCAGCTACACTTCTCTACACTCCTTAAGTCCCTCCCCACCCTTACTTCATTTCCTCCCAAACATTCCTCCTTCCATTTAACCCTTTCCATTCCCAACCCTGTAACTCCCAATAGTATATTTATCTAATTCCTTTTGCCTGCCCCAAAGATGTCCTTAACAAAACTTAGTTTGTTGCCAAACTTCATTTATGTGATAGGATGCTGTTCTCTCACTGCCATTATAAGACAACAGGCAATAAAAAGTATAATATCAGTCTGCTATAAACCTTAAGTGAATAATCCAGTGACTCTAAACAACATCACCATGGTAAAGTCTGAGATCAGTGCTGCAACTGTACCTGTGTGGATGAGCTAAGAAATCAGAATGTATGAGTACTGTTCAAGCGTTTTTTTATCTTAGTAACACTGCCAGACCCATCACTAGGTGACCAAGGTAGCTCCCTGGGGCCTATGCTAGCTGGATGGGGGAGAGGGATCACGAAAAATGAAAAAGAAAGTTCCATAAATAAATAAATACAAATACAAGCATTTGACCATTTGACATCCATAAACACAACAATGCTTTATGGCCTGGCAGGAGACTTCTGCAAAGAACAAGCCTCAGAAATCTCAATGTTCTTATGAAACATGCGTGATTTTAAGTAGGAAGGCCAGTCAAGCCAAGGAAGTGGATTTAACATGCTGGAATGCAAACAAAGGTCATACAATTCCAAGATGCAAGCGGAGCTGCTGCACATGGAGATAGCAGTGAGTGCAGTCATTTTCATTGCTGCATTCATTGAGTGCAGTATTTTAGTATGCTGCTTGTGTTACAAAATACTGCTGTCTCTTTTCACAGAGGGGAGATATGTAGAGCACTGCCATTTCTTGCTGTGCGTGTGTGTGTGTGTGTGTGTGTGTGTGTGTGTGTGTGTGTGTGTGTGTGTGTGTGTGTGTGTGTGTGTGTGTGTGTGTGTGTGTGTGTGTGTGTGTGTGTGTGTGTGTGTGTGTGTGTGTGTGTGTGTCTGTGTAAAAGGTCCCAGTTAGGGAGGCTAAGTGTCAGTCCCTGAACTTTAAGTATTAGCAAGCAAGTGCCTTAAACCCCCACATCAACTCCCAGGTCTCCTTTAATTTTATTTATTTATTTAATTAATTTATTGTTTGCTTATTTAACTAACTAATTAATTAATTAATTAATTAATTAATTAATTACTTAATTAATTAATGTATTGTTTGCTTGTTTGTTTTTGTAAATCACTGAGAACTGCAGTCTGTCAATGTCAGTTATATCAACTGCCAGGTCTCCTTTAATTTTATTTATTTATTTATTGTTTGTTTTTGTAAATTACTGAGGATTGCAGTCTGTCAATGGCAGTTATATCAACTGCCATGTGTCCTTTACTTTTATTTATATAGTGTTTGTTTGTTTGTTTTTGTAAATCACTGAGGATTGCAGTCTGTTAATGTCAGTTATAAAGTTTCACATCTGTTGTTTATGGTCAGTAGTGCAACAGTTACCAGATTTACTTTTGGTGCAGAAGACAGTGGGTTCTCTTCCCACAGCTGGTAGATTAATTGTTGACACTACCATGCAGCATAAGAAGAGAGAATGCTGCACTTCAGAGTGTTGGTTTGCATATCACCAGCACATCATTTTTTGTATATACGAAATAGGGAATTTATTCTTCAAGAGTGACAGAAACTGAATTTCTAGATGAAGAACAGAAATGCAAAGTCACTTGTCAATAGCAACCTCTTCATTAGTTACAGTTCTCTTTAATGTGGAATTATTCAGATGAGTTTTACTTCTACAGAGATTGTGGGTATTGACTGATATTGATGGATTATAATGACAGCACCTTGTGTGACCCTTTCTATGGTTAAAATATGCTGAAATGGTTATTTTTTTCATTATTGGTTCATTTTTTTTGCCCTACTTACTGAAAAATCTACAAAACTTCAAATTTAAAACATACACTAACAAGCAGTGTTGTATTAAATGAGGAATATAATTTAATGCAATCAGGCGGGTGAATTAAAGAACACCTGCATTTATGCATGGTCCTAAAATATGTGCACAGGCCAGTGGTTTGAAAACAATCCACAGGTACACTTAATCCAGCATTGGCCAGATGCCTTTTTTGTGAATGTGGGATCCAATGCTGTTTCAAAGAATGTGGGTTTCAAGAGCTGAGAAGGTTACTGTTGCTCACACCAAGTCTGTTTTCATTGTGACACTGTATTGTTTTGTTTAGCAAATGGCTATTAGTGTCTGTGCTTTAAAATTTGAAATAAAAGATTCAAATTAAATCCAAATATCAATGCAGAAGTAATGAAGCAAATGGCATGCAAACTGACAGGTTTGAACATTGTTTATGGTAACTGGGGAGAAAAGTAATGGAACACTGAAAAGGCTGAGGGTGGGGTGGGTGGGGGGCTGATCCATTACACTGCCTAGGGCTCCCCATGACTATGATCCAGTTCTGTTTGTTAGCAGAAAGGAGGTGTTTCAGAGAGAAACTCATATTTAGTTGGGAGATACCGGAAAGATTGAATATTACACAAGGAAAACATAGGATACGTACACCTACTGATACAACATAGCTTAGAATGCAGGAAAAACATTATCCCACTACAACCATTGATCTGATTTGTACATAAGCATTTGGAATCTGTGTGTTGAATTACTTGTGAGACAGCATAGTGTTTCAGCTGCTAGTATTGCTGTATCACACAGTTCAGAATCCTAATTGGTGGTTGATAAGTATGCCTTCTTTACAAAATCTGCATGTCCTTATTATTTTTATGCTGATTTTGTCAGAAGACTCCAGTTTCCTTCCAAATCTCAGTCTGCATTCCTTATGTAAATTTCTGATTAAAAAATGCCTAGAATTGAGAATGCGTTTTGTGTGTGTTTGTGTGTGTGTGTGTGTGTGTGTGTGTGTGTGTGTGTGTGTGTGTGTGTGTGTGTGTGTGTGTGTGTTTATGTGTGTGTGTTTACTTGTGCATGCATACATGTGTTTGTGTGTATGTGTTTTGAGGTGGCCTGGCATCCTACTTATGGTTATTTTCACAGTCTGTTTGGAGGTGCTTTGGTTCTCCCAGGACTCTAAGCTGTATCATGTTGGCTATCACTGAATAAATGGATAATCAAATTATGTATATTACCAATTTACTTCTTATAACCTTGTTGACTGCCTTCCAACAGAGTGATTATTTTAAGGCTCCATTTAAGCTTTAAAACACTATTACATAGTCATTAGCAGTTTTCTACTCATCAGTCATGATTAAGTCCTGTCGCCATTGAGCCAATGTCAAACTTTCAGAACCTCATCTTGTACATGTTTAGCACAAACCACCCTCTCTTGGTTAATAAATGCTCTTGTAAGTATATTTTCTCAGTTTTATTTGTATGTTTTATTTAAACAGTTATGAACTCAACATTGCTAACCCAAGAAACTTTTAAATGAAAAGAGAATTCAAGAAAGGAAACAAACTAACTTGAACCATCATTCATACAGCTGTGGTTCATTATACATCCCATCTGTAAATTAAACATGCTAATATGTGGTTATTATTTGCTATAATATATGAAATACATAAAATTGCTGAAAACTCTGGCATTACACACACTGACTTTTAAGCTTAGAACATATTAATGTATGCAAACATTTTAAGTTGAATGTGAATATTCAACATCAATTTGATAACATTGTAAAGTAAATTGTCTGCATTTATTAACCAAGTGCTCTGTTGTACAGGATTTCTGACTAATCGTTACAAAAACAGACAGAGGACAGTTATATCAGAAGAGGTAACACTGTTTTGTATTTGCTTCATTGGCTTCTGTGTTGTTACTTACTGTCTTAGAAAGTCGTGTTCATTATTAACCTCCATATTGTTTCTGTATTGTTTACCTGTTCACTAATAATTTCCTTTTCTTTTATTTCTTTTATTTCACAAAACATTTTGGTTATTATTGTAAGCAAATGTCCGCTGCCCAACAACTTAGTTTTATATCATGATAAGAAATTCTGGAACAATGAAAGCTGCAATAAAACAACTTGATTCAAAATAAAGTAACATTATTTTTATCCTACAATTAACAGTTTTTTTGCATTTATGTCATGCAGTACTACTTTAGAAATGAACCTTCCACTGAAAAGAAATAGTCCATTTTACACTTGTCTTCTCCTTTTACTTTGGGGTCTCCATGTTTAAATTTGCATTTTTTCCTTTATTTTTTTAACATATGATAAAATGGTCATCTTCTGTATTTTTGGCTGGATTGAGATGATTCTGTGTTATTTTTCAACTTTAAGAAGACAAGCAGTGGTATGCTCATAACATGGGTGTGGGAGCAGATGAATTTCTTGGAGAATGGTTCATTGTTTCACTTTATAGGTTTATTTCAAATCTATCAGTTTAGGAAAGCAACCAAGATGCAAGCTACTGGTTCCCCTCTTCATTTAAAGAATATGCTCTTACTTTAGCTAAACATGTTGCCGTTATTTAAATGGTGAAGGAACTTTATGATATTTTATATGGGTGATAGTCTATAACACATGACATACATGCAAGATATCTTTCAAGTGATATCTGCATGACTGTTACATTATGGAATGAAAGGTAATTTTATAGTGTTCTTAAACGAAGTAATACAATTACAAATCGGTTGCTCTTTGTCTAATTTCTGTTTTTGATTTAATTTGATATTTCTTGCTTAAACATACTTTCTTCTGAAAAGTAAGCTGCAGTTATACTGAACAGAAATTGGATTATTCAATTCATTAACTGTATAACAGGATAAGTGCTTATGACGGTATACATTTTATAGACTTTCAGTATGTTTTATTTATCGCTGTATTAGAAAATAAGAAATATAATTTATTTACACAAAATGCTATAAGCAGTCATTTTCATTATGAATTTCTTCATAGCAGAAGTAATTAGAAGCATTGCAGAGCAGAAAATGGCATTTCTTTTCTTATGGCCACAAATATTTATCCCAATAATGTCGTGGGGGGGGGGGGCAGCTATCAGATTTCACTTCTGTTTTTAGGCATGCTTGACTAGTCACATGACCAGACATTTATGTGACTTCATAGAAGCAGGGTTTCCTTTCCAAAAAAAAAAAAAAAAAAACAAGAATGGTAGACAGCTATTGCTTGCCTGCAGATAAAGAAGTTTACAATAAGCGCACTCTACAGAACTGATATAAAATAAGTAATGAGAGGCAGATAAAGGTCACAAATAAATATTTACACAAATACAAATCTTCTAAAGAGACTGAAGGCCTCCTTAGATTTTTTTTTGCTAACATCAGGAATACCTTTCAGTAGCAAGCAAGACCCAAAGAGCCCAAAGGCCAGTGTTTATCCATTCTCTATGGTTTAGACCACAAATGGACGGATACCAGTTGTTACTTACCTTAACTTTTTGATAATTACTGTTTTTTTGTTTTTTTTTTTTACATTAGTTTAGCTCAACCCTAGACCCCCAGGTGATGAGATTGGCTACAGTTAGGAGTACCGTAACTCTGGGTAACTCTGTTAAATTACTCCCAGTTCTACAGAACTAAAGTTCAATGAAGGAGAACATTTTTAAGTGCTGATGCAGGATGTTTTAAATCACTTCAGTATAACATATGATGAACTGTATTTGACATTTTAACAGATTCCTGTTTTGTGTGATGTCACAAAATGAAGTTTGTGATTTAAGTTTCATTTTAACATGGAATCTCAGTGAAAATGTAATATTTTTTTCAGGGAAATGTTTCACTATGAGTCATTCAGGATGAAAAAAAATCCCTTGTCTGGAATTTCTTATGAAACTGACTAAATTAGTCAGAAATGTCAGAATGACAAGAATATGTTATTTTCATTTGATATTGTAGCACTATAATCAGAAAAAGAAAATAATAGTTGTAGATTTGACCTTCATGCTGGCAGTCTATTTGCCTTCTACAAGCTTGATCTACATGACCTTGGGTTTGCATTTTTTTGTATTCCATACGATTATATAGTGTTTTTTTTTGTGAAAGTAAATGGAGATATGCATCATTTAGCTGGGTTCTGTAATCTGTTTTTTATTGTAGGTGAGTATTCTGCCACAATGATGCATCTTTTCCCCATTGTTTATGTTTAGTGATACCAGACCAGCAGTTGCAAACTCTTGTTTCAAACAAAGAAACAGTGGGTGAGCCAGCACTAAGCTAAAAAACTAAACAGTATGATAATAAGCTTTTTGTGTTATTTCAGGCAATATATAAAAATGTCTAATCAATTCACATCTCCCACAGGAAAAAAAAAATGATTTGTGCTTCTGTTTCAAGCTACTGCCACTACTTTGGGGATTATCATGTGTGCAACAGACACAATTTGTAGATTACCATCATGGTGAACAGTGAGAATGATACAGATAATTAATTACTCTCTTCTAGTTAATGTCCTAATGGATAGTAGTCAAAATTGTCAGCAAAGTAATCAGCCATGTGCAACTTCCATCTGACAAACCCAGGTTACATTCCAAAAACTGAGGATGCAGTGTTGCCATCCGCTCCTAAAATCTGTGCTACTGTATTTATATGTACAAAACATTTTCATAGATCTATGCACTGCAGGAAATTATTCATAATTTACTATAGAAAATGTAAATAGTATGTTAAACTCCCTTGACTTCATGCATTTAAAATAATAATATTTTTATCTTTGCAAAAAAAGCTGTTTTATCTTTTTTTTTTTCATCTGCATGCTTTTAAACTAAGTCTGTAAATAGTACTCCTATGTAAGAAAAACAAAAATATTACTTAGTGAGAAAGCTGAAACGCCTTTAAACTGACTGGACAGTTTTATTCATATACAACATCGTACATACACATTTTACTTCTATTTATAGAGAAGTTATAAAATATGGGCATTAATAATAAAATATAATAATTCACTGTGTTACCACATAAATATATACTAAGTAAAAAAAAGGACTTTGTGCTTTTTCTGACTGAAGGAATATATTTTATAGTAATCCAAAACTTGTTTTGAAGTTGTTCTTTATAGGTGATGGTAAAATGCAGATGAGGATTAAGGGCATTTAAAACTTCAGTTGTAGAATTATTTTGTGATGGATGCCTAAGATCTTGTGCATGCACAAAATATTTAATGTCATTACTGCAAAGTCTAGGAGAACAGTAATCTGTAAATGTTGATGTTTATTGAATAGAAGCAAAAACATCAAATGTCTTGACCCTGTCTCTGTGATGTAGAGAGGGATACACTTTTGACTGAGACACAGATGACCCATGTTTGAGTAGATTAAGAACTTTCATTAACTTGGGTATAACACTGGTCCCTTTAGACTGCTGACTGGTTAAACTCAGTGACAAACAAAAATCCAGAAGTCACATATAATACATGCAGAGATGAAAATGTCCTTTTGCATACAATAGCACATGTAAATACAGTATGTTTTTGAAGAAATCCTCTATAAATATGGCAAGTAAAATTAGGAGAGGAATTTTTAGAAAATGAGAAATTGAGAAGAAGATATTAAATAACAAGGCATATGTATTATGATTTAAGTGAGAAAGTTATGTTGTAGTTTTGGTAATAGAACTGGACATAAGTATAAAAGAACTGTTTGAACGTTAATAAGGGGATTAGCATAACATGCTAAGAATGTGGAGAGGGCTTAGGTAATTGAGCCAGTTATGTATCAGCAACAGGCTGCATTTTTGAATAGAAACTGTTTTAATTTGTGACGTCCTTTCTCTGGGCTGGTAATCAAGGAGCCTGAATCCTCACCACTGACACTAATGAGGAACATTCAATTAGAACAAAGATAGGTACACACAGTATTTCCAGATACAGCTCTCTGCACCAACCACAATTTCCCTTAAGAGCACACAGGGAACACACTCAGTCTGGGGTCTGGGTTTCCATCTCCTTCTCTCCTGGCTCACAGTAAGACTCCCCACTGGCACAGTTATAGAGATGAGTCCTCAGCTGAGTGTCCTAGGCCAAGTCCTCTACCACTCTCTCTATGAAACCACTGCACTCTGTCCCTGCTCCAAGCAGCTGACACACACACTCTCTGAGGTTTGATTTATACACACACACACACACACACACACACACACACACACACACACACACACACACACACACACACACACACACACACTTGGGAAAGGCTGGCAGATTTACTAGCTATTCCCCTCTGCCCAGACTATAAGGTAATACTTCCTCCAGGGCACTCCAAAGCCAACTAGTCTAAGGCTGTTACAAGGGTACCCAATTATAATAAGTGAAATTAATAGTAATACAAATAGTAGTGTTTGACAAATGCAGTAAGGCTTTCAGGAGTGGCTACAGTGTCACCAAATAAATATATGTTCTCTCAAAGGTTAAATATTCTATAAAGGACCAGCTACACTGAAAATATAAATATATTTAATAATAAATAATAAAAGAAGATGAAAATAATACATATCTCTTTAGAATAAACACAAGAGTTTCAATCACAGGAAATATTAAAAATAACATAGATGGATAGACTCAGACAGGTACTTAACTAATCTCACTATATTTTCTTGAATGGTCCTTCCTTCTTTGTCAGGTTTCAAAAACAGACTGCTCTGAACCTTCTGTCTCATCTAGTATTAAGACATCATTTCAGTGTTAGATTACAGAATGGTATCACATACGCCTTGTCATCTGAGATCTGGTTCCCATACTGCACCCTTTACTAGAAACTGAACCAGAATCTCACACATATGTGTTACCATACACACATATAGCACTTTGCTAAGATCTGTTATAGCATCTGGAAGCCATAAAACCATTTCAACACTTCCACCCTTCCAGGGTAGCAATTAGTTCACTGTGAAAGACAATACAACAGGATTCTTGGTCCTTGTTATTACAGACCTTTCATCTCTGACTGCAATCAAAACTGTAAGATAAAATCTTTATGGCTTACCAGGTAATTTAATTTTAGACTATTTTCAGAGTTAGCGGGACTGAGATTAACCTCTTCTCTTCCAGTATCCTCTGTTGCAATATTAATTTCAATAGTTATAATACAGTCTGATATACAGGTGTATTTCTTTTTTCTGCCCAGCAGGACCCACTGTCGGTACATATTTTAGCACAAGCTGTTTTGCAAATACATTTTCAACCCTAACACCTTTACAAATCACTTTGATATACAAATGACATATACTTCTTTACAAAACCCTAGCTAGTTTTTTTCATGAAAATACTAAATATCTCATTAGAATAAACACAAGAGGTTCAATCACAATCTTGGGTGGCAAAAGCCAGGGAACCTTTTTGGCTAGGCTTATATAGGCCCCAGGGCCGATAGCCTAGTACCTACCTATGAATCTATGAGCTATATGATAACAGATGTTACACATCCACTGCCCTTTTTCTCCTGGCATAGCTATCAATACCTCACATTATCACAAAATTGTTTTCTGAATATTGTGAAGGATGAATTTTCTTTGAGAGAGTTAGGAAATGATTTCCAGATTTGTTGGAAACTGTGGTCTGTGCAATGAGGTTTGGTTTTGAGCTTCTGTACTGAAGTTATACTTTGAGGCAGTGAGATGTTCTTCATTAGATCACCATTGCTGTAGCCTTAATGATATGAAATATCCTGCCAAGGATCACACATCTGGCCAGCTTTGCATACCAGTTAGACATTTGTCCAGCGTGGCCAGATATCTGCACAGCTGCAAAGCTTTTCCTCCTCCCTCACACCATAAATGACTTTTCTTAGTGTGGATGAATGTGCTGGTATAAGGAGTCTATAAATGCTAGAAAATACTCAGTTCTTTCTTGCAATTTAACACATTTAAACAGACTTCTTGTCAGCTTGATGTCATGAGTTTGGTAGTCAGCTTCAGCTATAAAATTGGCCAGATAATTATTCCTATTGAGGAATATTCCTTTTTCTGAAGTAAAATGTATTCTATTTTTCTCATGTCTGTCATAAGGGCAAATATTTGTGTGATAGACAGATTTTGTACAAGGATGTCCATTCTTGTTGTATTTTTTGTTTAGAGAGATAATTCAATACTAGGTCCTGTCAGATTTGTCTTTTGTTTGCTCACCAAACCTCAATCAATAGGCAAATATCTTTTTAAATTATTTCCAGAGAATAGGCACATTAAGCAGCTGATTTGCAACACCCTGGGACTGAATTTCTTTCAGCCAACCTCCGTCTTAGGGAGAAAAGAAAAGAGTATTGAAAGAAATGTCCATGGAATATTTGACTTTATCCACTATTAATTGCCAGACTGACATCTCTACTAACTATTTTGTAGCCCATGGCCATCAATATAGTTTTCCTGGTCACACCAGTGCATCCCTGTATGAGGCCTGTATGGCTTGGGACTTAAGCATGTCCATTTAGACCATATGTCAGGCTTCAGCCAGGAAGACAGAACCTAGGACCATAATTTTTGAGGGTGATGGAAGTAGTCACTAGGCATTAGTGGAGGTCAGGCTATTGATGCCTATCCTAAGATCTTAAGGATATAGACGCCCAAAAGATGACTCAGACAACAAAATATCGAACATCTCGTCCTGCCCTTCTATCAATCTGGTATTATTTTGCACAAGATGTGTTTAAGAGAATCCACTTTCTTTACCTTCACTCACAGTTTCTTCACCAGTTAACAAAAGAGGTTTCCTTCTTTCTGAATCAGATATTACGGTCTTGGACTATGTCACCCTATTATCCTCCTCTACTCCTTGGAGTGTGAATCAAAAGAAAACCTCTTCACATACTTCCCTCATGGCAAAATTTATTTTGGATAAACAATTTCAAAAACGAAGGCATACTTTGAATAGGAAGGTAAGTAGAATCTCAGACAAGATATTATGAAATAATGGGAATGAATTTCTCAAAAACAGCAGCTGTTCTCCAATCTTAGGAACTTGAAAGGTTACATCTGTCTCTGTTGCTATTTCCCTTGATTTCCACCCCCCTGTTCCTAAGAAACCTGGCAGAATTTACAGGATGCCTGACACATGTAAATTACTTTACAAAAACTCCATTGCAGACTTTCCTATTACTTACATAAATGGGGACAGACTTTCTAGGGCCTTTCCTTTTTCTAACCCTGTCTCAAGTGATAAAGACAACCATTCCTTTGCTATATTTGGAAAGAATGTCTATACATCCTCCACTCTGGATTTTAGAATTATTAATTGCCAGACTCATATGTCCATGTATAGATTATTGCTAAAGTGTAGTGAGACCTAGGTTTCCTTTTGAACTCGGACACGAAATGTTCCCTATCAGAAATATTAAACTTTGTTTCACAGGGCATGTAATGCATAGAAATGTATGGATAATATTACATTGTTTTTGTATTGATGCTATAAATCAGTAGCATAACCTCCCTCTTGACAGAGACATTTTCTTTGGCAATTCTTCATCAACATTTATTTAAAAAAACTAATAAAGGGATACATTGATGCATGGAATCAAACAAATCTTTTTTGTCTCCTATTTCTATATATCATACAACTTCTGTTCCTTATTTTAGACAACATCAAAAGGCAGCTAGACATTAATACAAGAAGAAATGAAAAGGAGATTAGAAAATGAATGGAGATAAATATTGAGGACTTCCTTTCAAAAGAATGTAAAATGGCTACCTATGCCTCTAACTCCTCCTAATCCTGATATTCTTCTCAAAATGCAGGAAATCTTTCCCACTGCCTTCATTTCTAGAAAAAGATAACTTCAGTTGCTGGGGCTCTAAAAATAATCAAAGATGGTTACAGACGTTAGTGTCTATCCCTTCCAGTGGAATCATGAATTACTCAACCACCAAAAAAAAAATCCACCTGTTTCCTCAAGTACTCTTAGATTTGTTGTCTCATGGTGTAATAGAACTAGTGCCTCCATCCCAAATGGGCAAAGGTTTTATATTCCAAAATGTTTCTGTTCCTCAGAAAGGAAGACACATGGAAATGGGTTTTGGACCTTTCAAAGCTAAACACATTTCTAGTGACTCCAAAATTCAGTATGTTTTTTTTTTTTTTTTTTTTTTTTTTTTTTATTTTACAAACTTGTTTTCCCCTTTTGATTCTAAGGCTTTTCTAGTAACTTAGGACTTAAAACATGTCAAATCATGCATTCCAAAAATGCTCAGCCATTTCCTTAGATTTTTGCCACAGGATTGCTCTTTCAGTTTGCATGTTTGTTTTGTTTTTTTTCCAGTGCTGTTTTCCCAAATGGCTTGACCTCAGTAACTGCCCTTTTGCAGACTTCAGGGCAATCATATTTTTACATATTTGACCAATCCCCTTATTTCAGCTCTTCAGTTGTTAGACACCTTATTTGTTTTGCAGTTTATCATAAATATGTTCAGAAGACTAGGGAAAAATATTGTTTAAACATCTCTCATGAGTTTATGATTCTTAAGTGCCTGACAGCCAACTTCCCATCCATTGCATCTTTCCCACCAGACAAAGTGTCATCTTACTGAGCTCACCTTCTGAATCTGGCCCATATTTTCTGCACTTTTTGATGACTGTTTTCACTGTGTTCCATGGTATATCCAATGCTATGGAAATTTTTTTATACCCTTCTCCTGACTGATACCTTTCAGCAATGAGATCCCTTTGATGCTTTGTCAGCTCTCTGCAAACCATGGCTTTTGCTGTAGCAGGCAACTGAATAAATGTCAGAGAAATCCTACTAGGACACCTGAACTTTATTTGCAGTTAATCAGATTGTCTTTAATTGATCTATCCAATATCATGTATCCAAGAATACTGAATGCTGTAATTAAATCAAAAGGTGATCAACAAAGTAGTAGTTTAAGGGTGTGCACACTTATGCAACCAGCTTATTGTACATTTTTTATTTTTTATATTTTTCCCCCATAACAGATTTGCTTGTTTTTCAATTGAATTGCACAGGTTATAGGTCACATTAAAAGGTGGGAAACATTTTGAAATAATGTATTGTAGTCACAAAATCCTGGCATTTTAACAGGTGTGTGTACACTTTTTTGCCCACAGTATATATATATATATATATATATATATATATATATATATATATATATATATATATATGTGTGTGTGTGTATATATATATATATATATATATATATATATATATATATATATATATATATATATATATATATATATGTGTGTGTGTGTGTGTGTGTTTGTGTGTGTGTGTGTTTGTGTGTGTGTGTCTCTGTGTGTGTATATATATGTATGTGTATATATATATATGTATGTGTGTGTGTGTGTGTGTATATATATATATATATATATATATATATATATATATATATATATATATATATAAAATATATATATATATATATATATATATATATATATATATATATATATATATTTTTTTTTGCTTGTGCCATAAAAGAGAACAAGACCCATCCTGTGTGATGGCTCCTCTGCCCACACTTGTGTGAATTGCTTAATTTAGGATAGACTTATATAAAGACTTCTACAAAGTTACATCTTTCAGACATTTACGCTTATCTACCTTTTGGTCACCCCTTTCATCTTTATATCAAGTTAAAAAAATTTTGAAAGGGGTTTTGCATATTAGGCCATAAAGAAGAGAAGTGGTACCTGCCTAGGATATTAATTTTATTTTGGAAAAGGTAATGCTTTCTCATTTTGAACCAGTGACCAGCACTTCTGTAAAATTTATATCATGGATGATTGCTTTGCTCATTACTCTGACACCTACTACATGTAATTAGAATTGGTAGCCTTTATGTTACCATATAATGTTTTGGTTTTCCGCAATGACAAGATGAGCCTTAGAATCAAAACTTCTTTTCTGCCAAAGGTTGTCTTTAAATTTACTTTACCAGACCAAGTATCCCTTTATGTTTTATCCTGAACCCCAAAACAGAGGAGAAAGCATTTCTTCACACATTCGATGTCTACAGATAACTGAGATTTTTATATGGGCAGGAGTGAGGATTTTAGAAATTCTAACCAACTTTTTGTATTCATCAATGCCAAAAAGAAATTATAGCCAATTTCTAAACTATGCATTTCTAGAAGGATGTCTTGGGCTATCAAATTTTGATACATTCACTACGAAAAAATACCCATCAGAAATGCTCAGTCAAGGGATCTAAACCTCTTCTGCAAAATCAACAGAACAATTTGGCGGGACAGATACATTTGCAGAGGATATCACTGCTGAGGAACAGATTCCCCATCCACACAAAACAAAGTTCATCCCTGTCCATTTTTAAGTGCGACATAGATCTATGGCTGGGAAGCAGAAAATTTAACCCAGGACTGCCCCCTGTACTACTAATGGATAGAGACAACTCCTAAGTGCTTTATCCCATTAATAAGTTCCCTCAAATTCTTTATGATATAATCCCAGTTATTCTCATTAGGGCTAATATATAATTATTGACCATGGGATGGGTGAGGCAAATCAATAACCAAATGCAATGGGTTATTTTGAGCACCAAAAGGGAAACTGACTAGGATTAAATGGCTTTCAAGGGAAGCTAGCCTAGTACTTACCTATGAACCTATTAACCTATAAAAATCCTAACTCTGAAAGTCAGGCTCAATTTACTAGAGCTATGTTTACTTCTGAGGCTTTTTGAAAGGGATGGACTCTAGATTTATCATATAGGTGGCTACTTAGTCTTCAGTGCACACCTTAACAAGGCACAACAAACTTGATTTAGTCTACAGAGCTAGAAAATCATTTATAAAAGGCATCTTCCAAGCATTTCTAGAATCTGATCCTTCTACATTCATACTTTTTCCTAAGCTATAGCAATTGTTTCATAAAGTTATGTCTACTGCAACAATGATCTAATGAAGGACATAGTAGAGTTGTATAAGTTAACTTACTATAGCAGTCGATATTCTAATAGATCCCTGTTGTGGTGCTAGCAGCCTCTCATGTTCCCCCTTTTCTTCCTGCTCTTTTCTTGGCAGGGATGTGAAGACCTTCTTTGACGTTGTCCTACTGACATGACAAATGCTGGCTTTGACCTAACTGTTACCAACATCTAGCCTTTGCATAAGAAAGCTCTGAGTTTTTCATGCCCATCTGCCCCCTTATACCAATGCATGCTCTTCCACTAAGGAAAGAAATATTGTTTGTGAGGAAGAAACTCATAGCTTTTAAACTTGATGGAAGTCCAATGCATGACAACATATAACCATATTTTTCAGGTTAATGCCACAATGATCAATTTGAGCATCAACTGTTAATAGTAAATTAACTTAAACAATAGTACTATCCAGGGAAATGACCACCTGATCTGGAAAGGGAAAGATTGAAGATTAGTTAATTTAAAAAGTAGATAGTCTCTTAATACTGTTATCCTGTGTGTAATGAGAAGCCATTGGACTTTGGCAAGGATTAGGCAATTGGGGATGTCTTCTACATGACAATATGATGAATCTTCAGATATTGATTTCATTCTTAAAATATGGGAGGGTTTTCTTTCAATGCTGAGGTGACCAGAAGAAGACCATAGGTGATTACTAGGCTGACAATCCAATGCTAACTTTTTAAACCAAGTTATGCGTCCCAAAATTATCTGAAAGGTTTTGATACCATAGTGTTATTTTAAGGGGTATATATAGGCTTTGGGATGGCTGGTCAGGCATTTATAGGCTGCCTCTTTCTAATAGAACCACAGGTGCCAGACCAGGAGTAAATGTCTGGTTCCACATCCAGCTTAAGCTATGAGAGGACCATACCTTTACCAATGGCCATCCTTATTTTGGGGGAAAGAAAGTGAGAGATCTTTGTGGGCTAAAATATTTGCCAGATTGTTTTTGACTTTTCTACTTGAATGTGTTGTTGAATGTTACTGTCTTGTTCAAGAAATATTGTTTAGTATCAAAAATGGGTAGTGGCATCTAGAAGGCAATGTTCTTTAGGGTTTATTTTCCAGTTGTTCAGATCCTTGGCTAGCTTGCTCTTCTTCTTTTTTCTAAAAATCATTACATTTTGATTTTTGTTGTGCAAAAGAAGTCTCTATTGAATTCCCAGTTGGAAAATTGGGCCATATCTTTTTGCAGTTGTTTTTTGATAGCTGTGTAGGAGGTATTGGATCTATACATCATTACATCAAAAGCATAAGTAATGATGGGTAGGTGTGCTTCCACCAAGGAAGTGGAGCTAGGGACTTGAAAAGAAAATGCATTCATGGCTGCTCTGTTGATGGCAATGGCATGGACCACTCTTGCCTGATAAGAGAAAGAACACACACACTAAGCTCTTGTCCTAGTGGAGAACAAATGTGCAGCTATGGCAGCAGTTAAGCTGCCATAATGGCCAGTAGGCAGGAGCTGATACCAGTACCCCTCTGCAAAACCAACTATATTAAAAAGTATAAAATATAATAGATAAATAAACAATACTGCATACTATTGTGAATCCTGCGACTGACTCTATATCATATATTGATATTTAAAGGAAGGGGACACAAATTATTAGACTTGGCAATACAAGGACTTGAAACTATATTATTTTTGTTCTGATGTTGTGAATATATAACATAGATACAGCAGGGGATACTGCTGTTCTGGAACAAACTCCCCATCTAATTAAAACAAAGTTCATCCCTGTCCATATTTAAGTGCAACTTTCACCTATTGATGGAAAACAAAATTTACTCCAGGACTGCTCCCCGTACTACTAATGGACAGAGTCAACCCATAAATACTTAATCCCATGCATGTGTCCCCTCAAATTATGTAAGATAAGATCCCAGTTATTCTCATTAGAGGTAATATACAGTTATCGACCATGGGATAGGTAAGTACGATCTCCACTCTCTAACCAAATGAGATAGATTAATATGAGCTCAAAGATAGAAATTCTCTAGGCTTATAATGGCATGCAAGGGCAACTAGCCTACTGCTTACCTGTTAATCTATAATATAGATTCCATTTTGGTTTACTTACAATAACATAATATTGACAAAATATTATTCATCATATCATTGTTGTGTCAGCAAGTACATATTAACAGCTCTGGGAGTATACAAAAATGAGCCCAACAGTGTATAAGTCCACAGTCTACTCCAAAAAATACACTGCCACAGCTTGGATTTCCTCACAAAGTTCTTTATTTGAACAATTCCACACACATTAAACGATTCTTTTAATGTGTGTGGAATTGTTCAAATAAAGAACTTTGTGAGGGAATCCAAGCCGTGGCAGTGTATTTTTTAGAGTAAGCTCTGGGAGTATGCCAAGTGATATGTGTTGTACATAATCAATAATGTGTATTGCCATCTAGTTTTCAGTTTTGCAGTTTACGAACATTTTGATATGCTGCTAATTTAATATTTTACTAATTATTATGATTAGTAAATCCTGTTTCTGTAACATTTTGGAAATTTCCCAACCCACCTTCTCTGGTCTTTAACATGGACAAGCTAGTAATCAATCCATAAATAAATACGATAAATAATATAAAAAAAAATGTAACAAGGCAATCATAAAGTTAATAAAATATAATATAATATGTACATTTTCTTCAGTATTAAACTGATTCACTCTTACATTTCAAAAAAGCCATAGAGCCAAGAACAAGCATGTTTCGCATTCAAGTAGTTAAGGCTATACTACCTTGCCAAATTTAATTTCTCTCAGTGTCTCTCCATTTTCCCCTCGTCCCCTTTCTGTGTCTTTGTCTCTTTCTGTTTTGCTCTCTTTGTGTCTGTCTGCCTGTCTCTCTGTCTCTCTCTGCCTTGTTTGCGAGAGAGAGAAAATCTCTGCTAAATGAAAACATGGCTTTCTGGATTTTCATTAGCTTTATTTACTGTTGCCACCTGGGGCTCAATATTACTATGAGTTGCAACATTTTCATCATGGAATTGAAAAACATCAGAGTATTCCTTTTTCCTGCTTTGGATGTTAAAGATACAATGGCCACATCTGTATGTCATTCTAGTTTGTCGTATCCTATCTCATATACTATCATTCATAATTCCTGTAAGACACTTTTAGAGAAAATATATTTTTGAGGGCCTGACCTGTGGCTATGTATTTAAAGATGTTTATTAACACATCGTGTTAATGAATGTGTTTATGACAAACAGAAAAAAAACACACTGCTGCTTTCACATCTGTTTTTGAAAGACAAGAACTGATATATCATGGTTTACTTTTACTGCTGAAAAGTGTTAATGTCTTCCCTTTCTTTGAAGAACATCGGCATTCCTGCATCTAAAACAAGAAAGCATTTATTTCTCTTTTTAATTTATTTTGGTATTTCATCTGCTGAATTGCTATTTAGTTTTTTTTTTTTTTTTGATGTACTAGAATTCCAGGATGTTAGAGGGCATTTTGCCATTATATTTTGCATATTATCATTAATTTATTTAACTTCAACAGTATTTGGAAAGGGCTAGTTTCACCGTTCCATTTCTTTTCCCCAGCCTATTGTTTGGCTTATGGTGTATTACTAAACAAATGTCTTTATGTAGAAGTGAGACAGAGAAAGTTTTACATGGTGAGAGAATTAAAGAGAGATGAAAAAAGAGAAGAAAGATGAGTGAGTAGTTTCCAAATTACTCCAAATAATACGTTCTGCTTACTATAATGTATCTATCTATCTATCTATATATATATATATATATATATATATATATATATTTATATATATATACACACACACACACACACACACACACACAGATATATCTATCTATATATCTATATATCTGTATATATATATATATATATATATATATATATATATATATATATATATATATATATATATATATATATATATATATATATATATATATATAATATATAATATATAATATATATATATATATATATATATATATATATATATATATATATATATATATATATATATATATATATATATATATGTATATATATATATAAAATATATAATATATATATATATATATATATATATATATATATATATATATGGGTCTGCTTCAAATCAGCGAAAGCTGATATAATGGAAACCCATTTCATCGAGACCAGTTTAGCGAATATGCACATAATCAAAAATGTACAACACTGAATCTTGGAACATCAAATCCACTTCTACCAAATAAGAATATTACAACAAACCAACTACAACTGTCCATTTACGTACATTAAGAAGGCACTCACCCTATACCACATACACAACATTCACTATGAAATCTTCCCATAAGTCTATGTGGTCTTAAGCAAACAGGACACCAAAAATAAATTTAAACAAGACAATAACTATATAACAACATTTTTCAGGGGGGGGGCAAGCCCCCCAGCACCCCCAACCCCTGGAAATTGAATATATCAACTCCAAGATAGCACTATCATGAAGAAAAAGGCATACTTACAGGTACATTACTAGTGATACAACTACCTACAAATCAGTACACCCATTTTGATGTTCTGGGATTTAATGTTGTAAGTTTATGATTATGTGCATTTTTGCTAAACTGGTCTCAATGAAATGGATTTCTATGATGTCAGTTTTCATTGATTTTAAGTAGAGCCATAAATATATATATATATATATATA
Source organism: Protopterus annectens (assembly GCF_019279795.1). NCBI lineage: Eukaryota > Metazoa > Chordata > Ceratodontiformes > Protopteridae > Protopterus > Protopterus annectens. Next base: position 332,514,395 of record NC_056734.1, read on the forward strand.
TATATATATATATATATATATACCTGAAGTGTTATAACTTAACCAATGTACCAGTCTGAATGCTGGTTGCATTAGCTATATGGCATTAACTGTACAGTATGGTGGTACATAATTATCTCTGTTTAAACAATATCAGTCCAGTACAATCAATTAATGATGATGAATACCATAACTGTATAATGATTATTTGATGGAATGGATGTAAAACAACAGAATGCCTGTAATCTATATTTTCTTGCTTTGGTGTAGCAATGGCGGCAACTTAATGTCAATGCCATTTTGACATTGGATTTTCAGTATTATACACAGACTGCTAAAACCATAAGGAACATGAAGACATATAACAGGCAATTTAATAAATATGAGGAAATAATTGCGTTGCATCAACATGAACTTTCTGACAAACCTGCGCTCAGACAGAGAAAAAGGAAATCTTATGCCATAGGTTTCAATTTTAGAATAAAAAAATCCTTAAAAGCTATTGGAAAGCAAGAACCTTTTACTTTTAATTGCTGATCATCTTTGCTGAATTGCTATTAATAAAATTAAGAAAGAGACAAGTGTTTTCCCACACCCCCTGATCCCCATTCTGCTGTGTCACAATGATACAAGGTCAGTAGGAAAGAAACAAAGAAGCTTCTGTTTTATAAGTGTGTCTGTGTGTGTTTGTGTGAGTGTCTGTGTGAGTTTGTGTGTTTCTGTATATGCAAGCTTTTATGGGTTTATGTTAGTTTATCAAAGTTTTACTTTGTCAAAATTCATAAGGTCGTGACCACATGATCAATAACTTAAAATATCAAAAACTAACTGATAAATACAAATGGAATTGCACTAAAGTTGCAGTACACTGGGGACTGTAGAATTTGCCCTTTTCCACACTGTTCTGCAATCCTGGAGTTAGTATATGAAATTATAAGGGGGTGTGGACAATGCAAGAGCCCCCCCCCCCCGATACACCATTTCCATTTCTTAGTTACTTTTTGATATTGTTGAGAAAATCAACATCTTGCATTTATGTTTGTCAGGAAAAATGAGGACAAAATAGCAGTCATGAAGTGGGTGGAAGTCAGACGAAGAGATTGGAAAGAGAGATAGAGAGACAGCAATTAAGAAGTAGAGAGATGCCCTGGGAGCACTGCAAAAGGACAAGTCAGGCAAACTAATAGAACTCAGCTCAGGATCATCAAGGAGGCGTTTAAGGCATGAACCTTGCTTCTAAAAGAGATTTTCAAGTGGATTCTTAGGAAAGGGGTGGACCTGAAGATTGGAAGCAATGATTTATTGTACACTTCTAGAAAGGTAGGGCAAGAAGCAGTTCAGAATAGTGTGTGACACTGAGCCTGACTTCAGTAGGGGCAAGCCATTTGAAGCAATCATGAAGTCAAGACTCACAAGATTCCTAGAGCACAATGTTCTGGTGATGAATCAGAATATGATGTTGCCTTAGTTAGATCCTGACTGACTAATTTAATCCAGTGTGTAGACAGTGGAAACCCTATAAACATGTTCTACATGGACATTTGAAAATGTTTTGTCACGATTACAGATCACTGCCTCCTTGCAGTACAGAGAGGGGATAGGAATAAGATACATATTATGGTCAGAGAACAGGAGCAGACATCTGTACTTAGGGGTCAACTGTCAGGAAGGCAAGATAGGAAGTGGTATCCATAAAAGTTTGATCCTAATTTATGGTCCATCCCTTTTCAATGTGTTCATTTCAAAACTCAAATGAGACATTCCAAATTTGATCAAGGTCTTTAGAAACTATGTCAAACTTGTTGGAGTAGTAGCTAGCAGTGGTACAAGCCTCGCAAGGGACCTAAAGAGGAAGGACTTATGGTCCAAGAGGTGTCTGTTTCACTTCAGCATTTCCAATTGCTCTGTGACATACCCTGCAAAGAGCATCAAAAGGGTTGGATGTGCAACTGGGTGGTACTGAGCATATAAATCCGAGAAAAGATAGAAAAAATTGAGAGGTATAATTAATGATAGCATGAATTATCAGGCACACTGTCAGAGGACAGAAACGAAGGGGAAGCAGATGGTAGCATGCGTGTCTCAGAGTATGTCATCCAGGTGTAGGACAGTGATTATGTTTTTCAGGCAAGAAACACAAAGACCACAAGTGGAATAATGTGCATTGTATAGTAGGCTTTACTGGGAGAAAGAGGTTACACTATTAGGGCATACAGAAAGGGAGCACGAAAGATGTTGGGTGAGGTAGGTGACTTTTGAATAAGCTCTCCAGCAGGTGCAGAGGAGAGGCAGCAGAGACAGGGCATGTATAACTATGTCATACCTCTAAACTGTAAAGATTTCACAGAATGTCCAGATTTGTTCCTCATATTTTTGGTCTATTTTTCATAAAATTAAGGTTTTCTGTCAAATTAATGGCAAAGCATTAAAGATTCAAGTTAGAAAATAAAGACAGACATTTGAGTTTCAGATTTCATACCCTTCAGAAAATTCTTGTTAATGCAAAACCTGTTATTCTATCAACTTTCTAAGGTTGTAAGAGCTATATTTAAAATCTGTCCATATTTTTGGGCCTTTGGCCAGATTTCTTGCTCTAAGAGGTTGACAGGTATGAACTATGTCTCTGAAATAGAAGTGGAATGTCATTAGACTGGACAGTAAGAATAGAGGAGATAGAAAAGCATATATCTACCAAGTTATGGCAATTAATTTTTAACCTGGACACAAAGAAGTACATCTCAGTGGAGAGGATGACTGACAGACAGAGCCATCTACAAGATGGTCAGAAGAGACTGAGGCAGTGATTGCCTTTGGAAAGCATAAGGCAGCTCAGGCAAACAGATGGAAAGCAGGGGGAATAGCTGTCCTATTCTAGCTAAGCCTAGCATACAAAACTCACACTGACCAGTCACATGAAGAAAACAACTTTTGCTAGCTACATTTTTTACACTGTTAAGGAAGGCTCAGTTCCATGCTTTGCTATAAAGTGACAGCAATTATACTGTCTTCCTGTAAACATATCCACTCTCATATAATATAAGCAATTAGGCATTAAACAAACCATGAGCTAGTATACAAATACAGTGCATCTAATGCTGGCTATGAGACAGAAAATCATCTTAGATAAGAATATTTTACCTTCATAAAAATCAAATAAAACAAATATAGTACATCTAATGCTAGTTATGAGGCAGAGACTCATCTTAGATAAGAATATTTTACCTTCCTAAAAACAAGAATATTTTACTTTCATAACAATCAAATAAACAGAAAAAGAAAAGGCATAATTGAATCACTGGTTCACCAAAAAATCATACTCATGATCAGTGACTGCCAGGTTACACAATGAAACACAGTCATCTTCCCCCAATAAGGAAAACATTCACAATGACTCCTGCATGAAGCACGTACAACATCAAGATGGGGTAGACGTGTCATTAACAGTGACAAGACCATATGAGCTGCGCTGGAAATTATGTCTGTTAAAGAAAAAGCACCATTTCCTGTAATTTCTTTCAAACTGGTTTAACAATGCAGTGATTTTCTGAAACCGATTATTAAAGGCAACAAAATTCAAAGTAATGCAGTTAAGTACTGGACCATGATTTATCCACCTTGTTCTGAGATTAAGCAAATTATACTATTCCCTTAAATGATTGCCATAGTGGCATAGTAAGTTCATTCACATGGATAAAATATACCAACAAGTGAATTATGCAAAAAGTAAGCTGATAGTGATACAGTGGACAAGCATGTTTTTTTTTACTATTGTTTGCTTATCACTATATGTGAAATGAAATATACCTCATAACTATACTACATTATATAATGAGAGATATGTGTCACTGCCATGTCTTCTGCTTTCCTGTTAGATGCTGGACATTTCCTGTTATGTAATTCAGTAAAAAACTGCAGCAATATTATCATTTTGTGCTGCCATTTTGTGGTAAATGACATTGTTCAGTTTGTAGCATTGCTTGACCATTTTCCTTTTAAGGATGAAATCTAAGTGTTTAATATGCTAGATTTTATAAATGATGCAATTAATAGGGAACTAAATGAGCATGAATCCCAACATAGGAAGGTTGATCCTACCCCACAAACACACACACACACACACACACACACATAGACACACATGCGCACACGCGCACACACACACACACACACACACACACACACACACACACACACACACACACACACACACTCACACATGCACACACACGCACACACACACCCACACCCCCCCCCCCACACACACACACAATAATAATTAAGAAAATAATGGGTTTATGCCAAAAGAAAAAAATCAGTATATTTTCTTCATGAAAAACAAAATTAAAACTGCAGAAGTTAAGAAAAGTATAATGACTAAGTTATTTGGTAGTAGCAAACTTTAACCAACACAAGTATCAATTTTTTGCCACATAATGCACTTGCATGATAACTGGAGACTTCCCAGTACACATAATGCACTTTCATGATAACTAGAGACTTCCCAGTACTACCATGCAATCCAGCATGAGGGTGAACGGGGCTTCAGAGTCTAAAGCATCCCCATCAATTATATGGTAATAGTAGACCATTTTCTTAGAAGGCAAATGATCTTACAAAAAATACATAACAGTACAAGCTGAAATTATTCCAAATACCTAACAAAAAAAAAGAAAAGAAAAGAAACAGCAAAAATAATTCACATCATTCTACAATACAGCAAAGTATGGACCAGAATTAGATAAAACAAAGGGCCTTAGAGAAGTGTTCCATTCAATGACTTATTCAGCTCTGCAATGTATATCTCTCACTGTCAGTCTAGCATTTTATGTCATAAAGCCCCCCCTAGTAAGTATTATCATAGAAAACCCATGCACAAAGGCTTCTTCAGTGACCAATCTCCTAACTGTAAAAGCATGATCTAAAAGTTACTGAACACTGAAATGTCTCACTATAAACCAAAATAATTGTAGATGTTCATCATATTGATCACTGCTGCAGTAGCCTTAGCTATATGGGCCATATCCTGTCAATGATATAACAAGCGGTCATCTTCCAAAGCTTCAGGGCACCTTCCATACATCTAAAATGTCAAGCAGCTCAGGCTGAGCTGACTAAAAGACAAATTTGGATGTGAAGCCTTTAAGAACTTTTCTTCTGCTGAAGAGTATGTTTCTCTAAGGCTTTTGATGATCAATGGTTGGCTGGCACTTTCTGTCACTGGTCAGAAAAGTTCCTTTTGGGAGGAAAAACTTCCATTTTCTTAAAGTTATTAATGTTTCATTACTTTCCTCAAAGAAAAGTTATTTTACAGCTTGGAATCTTGTGTTTTAATGGACTGTCTCATGACTGTAATCTCATTTTTTTCTGTCAGTGTAAAAGTAGTGTTTACTAACTGAAAACATATTTACTGTAGAGACAGTGTGCTTATTTTTCCTTGGTGTGGCTAGCATAGTAGGTTCATAGGTTCATAGGTTGGTACTAGGCTGTCAGCCCTAGGGCCTATACAAGCCTAGCCATAACAATTCCCTGGCTATTTCTTCCCACACTATTTACTTCCCTGGACCGCTGTCTAGCAGGGTGACTGACGTGATCCCTGGGGTAAATTTCCTTTCTCCCATCCAATTGTCAAGGTTCCTTTTGAAGAGGGCCAAAGAGGCACTCTGCTTGACATGTATGGGCAATCTATTCCAGAGTCTGGGGTGTCTCTGGGTCAGGAACCTATCCCTCCAGCATGTTTTCTTTATTGTGATGACAAGGTTTAGATCCCTGGAGCATGTGGCTCTGAGGGATTGGGATTTTTTTAAGTGTAGCATGTCCAACAGCTCTGGGTTTGACATGGCCTTGTATGTTAAGCAGAGATCACCTCTGAGTAGACGATATGCGACAGAGTATAGCTGGAGTTTTTTAAGGCAGTCAGCGTAGGGCATCTGCTTTAGGCCTGTGATTCTTTTAGTGAGGTATTTCTGTGGCCTTTCCAGTTGTTGCAGATGTCTTGAGAGGTACATACCAAATGGGGTGTTGTATTCTATAATGGGTCTAATGATGGATGAGTACAGTGGGACAATGACCTCTTTTTTCTGGATGAAAAGCCCTTAGTGATGAGGTGTGCCACATAGAAGGATTTCCTGACTGTTGTGGCGATGTGGTTATCGAAGGTGAGACCACTGTCCACCTGTGTCCCTAAGTCTCTTATCACACTTTCGGTGTTTAGTGTACTGCCACCTATATGGTAATTCATGGATACATGTTTTTTCCCAAAGGGGATAACTATACATTTCTTGGCATTGCGCTTGAGCCCATGGCTCTGGCACCAAGCATCTGTTTCTGTAAGGCCCTTTTGTAGATTATCCACATCATTTGGGGATTCAATAATGGCTCCCAGTTTGCAGTCATCTGCGAACTTTGTTAGCCAGAGTCCCTTAGTGTTGACCTGTACTTCAGAGAAGTAGATGCCAAACAAGAGTGGTCCCAGGATTGAACCCTGAGGTACTCCACCTGTCACTTGTCTGGAGCTGGATTTGGAGTTGGCTACTTTTACAGTGTGGGTTCTATCAGTAAGCCAGTTGGCAACCCATTGGATGATGTAGGGATTAATGCCTAACTTAGTAAGTTTATCTATCATTCCAGAGTGGGGGATGGTGTCAAAGGCCTTGGCAAGGCCTAGATAGGCTGTGTGGCCCACCTTAACCTTGTCCATGGCTCTGGAGACTGATTTGAAGAAGTCAGTCAGTGTCAGGAGACAAGATCGGCCCTTCACGAACCCAAACTGGGTGGGGTCCAGTGTTTGAAGGTTGCCAATGTCTTTGTTTATAAGTTCCATGATAACATGCTCCATGGCCTTGCAGATAAGGCTTGTCAGACTGATGGGATGGTAGTTTCTGGGATCCAAGGTGGATCCCCCCTTTTGGAGTGGGATAACTGTAGCTCTGCACCACTCAGTGGGCACAAAACCTGAGGTGAGGCCATGATTAAACATGACACTTAGGTGAGGTGCCAGTTCATATTGTAGTTCATGTAGTACACAGCCCGGGATGTCATCTGGTCCCATGGATGCTGTATTCTTAGCTTTGGAGAGTACGTTTTTTACCTGTGTGGCCATTATTACCAGAATTTGGCAATCTTCCGGTATTGAGAATGGCCATTTAGGGGGTGAGAGGGGGGTGAAGTTGGCACTGAATCGATCTGCCAGGATATTGGCAATATCCTTGGGATCAGTATATTTAATGCCATTCTGTTTTAGCTTAGAGCAGATGTGAGCATTGCCATTTAGATTCTTGACATAGTTATAGAATGCCTTGTGGTTGTCTTTGGAATCTTTGTTAATTTTATTTTCGTAACTAGCTTTGGAGGATTTTATGAGGGATCTCAGTTTCTTACTGAGGCTGGTAAGGGAGTTTTTTGCATCCTGGGATTTTCCTCTTTTCTGCACCAGTTTCTTCCTTTTGTTGTAAAGTTTGTTTATGGCAGGGGACTACCAGATTGGCTTCCTTTTTTTGGATGAGAGCATCTTGGTTCTATTTGGGATGGCACGATTCATGCATGAGTAGATGTGCTCGTACAGTGCCTTAGTGTAGGATTCAGCAGTTGAACTTTCAGTTCCAGTCTGCATGGGTGTCATGAAATTTGTCACTTCTGACTTGAGTAGCATGAAGTTGGCTTTGGAGAAGTTTTTTATGGAGGTGTCCTTACTGGGGGGGTGGGGGTGGGATATGGATGTTAAGGGTGATTAGCTTATGGTCAGACCTGACTAACGAGGGGGTGACCATAGGTGTGGAGCATTGCTTTCCCATGTTGGTAATGACCAGGTCTAGGATATTGGAGCCCCTGGTAGGACTATGGATTAGTTGATCCAGGGCATTGGAATTTATGAATTCCAAGAACCGTTGGGCAAAGTTGTTGGTACATGAGTAGTTTTCCCAGTTAATGGCAGGGTAGTTAAAATAACGTAGTATCAGGTTGTTTGGTTCTATCTTAATATTTTCCAGTATGTTTAGAAAGGTGTAGTGAGAATCTTGGGGTATGGTGGATGATGTGTAGCAAGCTACAATTTGGATTGCAGTCTTACCTAATGTTAGTTGCACCTGGAGAATTTCACACGCATTGTGTTGGGCAGCTAGCCTGGTGGTGTGAATATCCTTGGTGAATATTGACACTCCTCCACCTTTAGTGTTTTGGATCTGCTTTGGTGGCCAAAAAGTGTGGTAAGAGTTGTTGCCTTGTATTACAGGAGTGCTCTCAGGAGCCTTGAACCAGGTCTCAGTTACTGCATAGATATCGATGTTCTCCATTTTTAGGAGTGCCTCGAGAGAGTGAATTTTGAGGTTTAGACTTCTAGCATTGAGTAGCATTACCTTCAGATTTTGCATGCTTGTACCTGTTACGGTGGGGGTTTTGTCCTTTGAACTTTGCCTAAAAAAGGCACTATAGGGGTGGTAAGAGCCTTAGCCAGTAACCTGAATCCCAGGGGCGACAGGTGCAGACCATCTCTGGCAAAGCATCATGGTCTGTCAATCATGTCATCCCAGGCAGACAGATACTGGATCCCCTTTGAATGACACCAGAAGCTTAGCCAATTGTTGAAGTCAATCATTTTGTCCTTATATTGTGGCATCATTCTGGGTGAAGGCAGGATGCTACTCAGGGCTAGGGTCATACCTGCCTGGGCCACATGATCCGAGAGCTCTTCCATGTCTCTTTTCATGTAGTCCAGGGAGGTACATCTCAAGTCATTCACACCAACATGGATAATGACAGAGTGATATTTGCACTTGTTGTGGAGTGAGTTGAGTGCATGCGTTATGTGGCGGATCCTGGCACCCGACAGGCAGCTGACTGCAATTTTCTCCTTGTTCAACCTGGTGAGAGGGACATCAGTGTGCCAGACTACAGAATCACCTATGACTAAAGTGTTAGGTACATTGTCTTGCCTTAGGGGCTGTTGTTGGGTGGCACACTGGTGTTGTGAACTATGTGACACTTTGGTTGCAATTGGTGTTTGTTTGCATTTCAGCTTCAGAGGTCCTTGTTGCTTGGGCAGGTTACAGTTAAGGGCCTCTGCATATGTGGATTTAGTGTTGCTATATGTGGGTGTTGGTGGTGTGGATTTAGAAGGGCTATGTGTTGCTTGAGGTGTAGTGTGGGTGTTAACCTTCTCCTCTTGACTGTCTAGCACAATCTTGGGTGGAGAGAGCTTTGCTTCCATTTTGGCTATGTAAGTTCTTTTCACTGTATTTTTATTTAAAAAAATGTAACTTTTGTAGACTGGTATTTTCACCAGCATTTGCTGTTTGTCTTCCTCATGAAAGAGGCACCATTTTTGCCTTGACAATGGAGCAAATTACCAGTCCCACAGTCATTTCTGCTTCCAACCACAAAAAAAAAATAATTAAGCAAACAGCCTTTGCCACCACAACAGGCTAATAATTTGCCTCAGTTATAGGTGGGCGATTCTGCTGTGGCCATTTGTTCTACTATACCAAATCAAGAAAAAGATAAAAGCTTAGTTTGTATATCAGCAGCAAACAGGAAAATTACAAACTCAGCAACTCAACTTATAAAAATAAGCTGTTTGAGACATCTATGAGAGATCTACACTGAAGAAGGGGTTTTACCTGAAAGCTTTGTCTCAATAAACAGCTTAATTTTATAAGTTGCATCAATGAGTTTGTATTTTTCCTGTTTGCCATTTGTTGTACCTCAGAATACTCATCTTTTACTTTGGAACTATCTGCTGTAGCTGCTACAGCCACTATGGACTGGAGGTTAGCCATATCCTCTGTGATTGTTGGACTCCCCTCATTGAGCAAGAAAGAGCCAATCTTTTTGATACTGGGAGAGGCAAAAAGTAAGATTTTCCTATTGTGTTGGAATGTTGTGCCCATCCCTCGGAAAGCAGTTGCTGCCATTAGTAATATGGTTGACCCCATTTTTCCTACCAAAAAGAAACATAAAACCAAGTATGTATCATCTCCTCCTCAAATTTCTTTCGACAGGTGAAGTTTACTGGCTCTGGTTTGGGGTTTAATTCAGGCTATTGAGGCTTCTTGTAAAGTAGTTTCTGATAAAGGAAACAGGAATTCCCCTTTTCCTGAGGAGATTCAAGATTCTGAATCTGAGCAGGAATATGCAAGGGAGAATTCAGGTTTTTCCTCAGATTTCTGATTCAGACTCAGGGAAGAGCTCAGTTTCTGATTCTTCCTGTAGACATTTCTTTTTCTCTGAGACTATTGCTAGAATGTTCCACTGTTTTCAGCTGGAGATCACTGAAGTCTCTCAGTCCCTCAGAAAATACTAAGAGTTGTTACAGAAGGATTGTCCAGAACTTACATCTGTTCTTGCTGCTCTGTCAGCTTTAGAGGATGTGTTTCTATCACTGCCTCCAGTTTTGCTGTTAGTCATCCAACTGCCCCTAAAAAGGCAGATAGGATGTATACAATTCTTCAGGCATTTAAATTTTTATACACTGTTCCCAAACCTGACCCAGCAGCTATAGCCTTAGTTCATCCCATTGGTGATAAGGACTTAGTTAATTCAAAACCTACTCTTTCTGATAAGGATGGGAAAGTTATTGACAGGTATAGGAAAAAAGCGCATACTACTGCAACTTTGTATTTCAGAATTTTGAATTGTTAGGTTTATATATTAAAGTTTGTTCTGATACATTGTGAAAAGAGAGGGAACGTTTTATCTGGAGTTTCTTCTTGTGAGAAAAAAACTGCTTTAAATAACTTAGTTTTGGTAACCATTTGACATGTCGGGACCCGCTATATTGACTCCTGAAATGTATAGACTGAATGGCCAAAAAATTAAACTTGTATATACCAACTCCAAGATGCCATTTCTCAGAATATTCCCTTTTCTGCAAGGTATGGTGATCTCAGGGTTGGTATATATAAGCTTAGGGGGTATGGGGGACTGTGCAATGTGGGGGGGGTGGCCCCTTGAAAAGAAAAGTTTTAAGACGAGAGATAGTCTAAATTTGCTGTTCACCAGGTTTTCAGTCTTTTTTTTTTTTTTTTTTGACTGTTCAGCACTTAGCATTTCGAGTACAGACATTTCCAATAGGGAATACTTAGTTTCTCCTTTTGCACAGGCCATTACTCATTGTTTGCAGTTTGTATATGTCTCTGTTTATCTTTTTTCTATTGCTATGCTTTGCATGGCTACATTCTCAGAATCATCCATATAATATTAAATCTGAGATTTTAAACTCTCCCTTGGATAGAGATTTAGTATTTGACCCCTCCGCTCCAGAGCTGATCAAAAAGTGTGATGAAGGGGCAAGCTGATCCAGGGAATCCCTAACATTTTTGTTTCAGCTCTCCTTTTTTATATTGTCCAAGGGATGTTCTTTCTCCTCCTATACTTTATTTGCAACAAACAGAATAAACAGTCTCAACAGAATTCAGGTAAACAGTTGTTTAAGAAGGAATGTCAGGTGAGTTCCTAAAAAAGTCTCTATTTTCCCAAAATCAAGGACACTCCAAAATGTGTGAATGACTATTCAAGAGACCTTGTGACCTACTCCTACCTTGCCCCCCCTTTCTTCCAGGAAGTCTTAACCTCTATTTCTCACTTTGGCAACAAATTCCTGCAGCAAATAGGTTCTGAATCTCATTCATCAAGGCAAGAGATGGCAGTTCTGGAAATTCCTACTTTCCATGTGGGTCATTCTTCATCCTCCAGATTAGACCCCTTTTGATTCCACCGTTTCTTCATCACATGCTGCCCCAATGACTGATATAACCAGTTCCTCCCTCCGAGGTGGGAAATAGATTTTATTCAAGGATATTCCTTGTGACAAAGCAAGAAAATGCTTGGAGACCAGTTCTAGATATTTCTTTCCTAGACCTGTTTGTGATAGTGCCCTAAATCAAAATGATGTCACTTCACAGCCTGTTACCTCTACTTCCTCTTTCGAGTTTCCTAGCTTTCCTGGACTTATACAATGCTTATCATCCATCCCTATTCATCCAGACTTCAGATGTCTTTTCTTTATTTAGATCACATTTTCAATTCTCTACCTTAACCTTTGGACTGTCCACCATACCAAGAATGTTCAAAAATGTCTAACTCCAGTTAGATCCAGTGACTACACGCTACAGGGTATCCACATTTTCCATATTTAGATGACTTGCTTATCTTTGCAATATCTTTTTGAAGGTGTCAGGAATCTCAATTGGGTGAAAGATCTCTTACACAAGCTGAGGTTCAAAGAGAACATTAACTAACATTTGTTTCATTTAAACCAGCTAATCTGGATGACTTGAGATGCTTAACATGGAAAACTGTTTTACTGATTGCTCTGACCTCTGCAAGAATAGTATCTGAGTTGCAAGTTCTTATAAGTCAGCCCTTCCTCATTTTCCACAGGCACAAGGATTCTTTGAGAACTAATCCTTTTATGCCTAAAGTGGTAGCCAAGTTTATTTTAAGCCAAAAATATCCATCTCCCCATTTTTTTTACTGTGTCTAAAAATGAGGGAGACAGTATACTCCATAACATGGATGTCCACAGACAACTCAAATTCTATCCTGACGGAACTGTATGTCTCAGATCTTTAGATCAGTTGTTTATTTCTTGTGAAAGTAAGAATAATGGACAACTCGTGCCAAAATAGTTTATTTCTAAATGGTTATTATAGTCACCATAGCAAATCTACTCTAGGAAGGGTCAAGGTGCTCTCTACCAGGGCCTTA